>NC_134484.1:212378647-212608647 GCF_040206685.1 Ascaphus truei | reverse complement strand
CACCGAACACTATGGGGTTCACTCCCCTTACTTTATAGACCGTTCACTATCCAGAGACTGACATCAGAGACAAGCAAAGACAAATAAAGATACCGGATGGTGGTGATTTATTCACGACATGCTTTTAACTTCCTTACCCTTGTGAGTGTTATTCCTTTCCCCCCCCTTCCTCCTCCCTTTATTAAATATACAGTTATACACTATGGGGCGTGCGCTCTCTTCTCTTTGTCCTCTACAGATTCCATAGGATGTGGTTCATCCTCTCGAGAGCAGCCGGAGACCCCCTGCACCTACGTCATTAATATCATTGACGAACTAATTCATAAAGGACTGGTTTTTCACTTCTTTACTCATTATTATTTTTAATTAATTTTTATTTTTATTTTTTGCACATATATGTACTGCGTTGATTTTAAGTTATTTTATTGATTATATGTTTATTGTTTTATACGCAGGCACTGATAATAATCACATTGTTATTTGTATTAACACTATACATAATTAATTTACCACTTATATACCCATTGAGGCGCTGCTTTTTCTTCTGTTTGTTAGTTCATATATATATATACCTTGAATCTAATATCTTTCCACCAGCATTGATATGGGTTAAACTCTATCTGAGCATACAACATACCTGTTGAAAATTATTTAATCAGCTCTATTTCGTGATTGGCTACTCTAGCTACAAATAGTGTGTGAACCATACATTTTTTATATAACCCCTGACGAAGTCTCTAAGACGAAACGCGTAGGGCGTTAACACTTGGAGTATTTTCATTTATTTCATTTTATTGTATTGGACTTTCACTCTTAAAGAACGGAGAAACTATCCCTGTATTATCGGGATTCACTGCCAGTACAGCGCTCGATGTGCTGTTAGTGACGAGGCTGACCCGGAAATCATCCATGTACTCAATGCATTGTGAGTGATGAGGCTAACCTGGAAGCTCTCTATGGTGAGAGAAATGCTTGAACAGCAAGGAGGTGTCTGATTCCTGCCCTCGATACACGGAACATCTACCACAACGGGTTCCTCCTGTACAGCGACATAACGGCTTCCTACCCGGAGCTGCAGTCGAGTTCCAGCTTCACTTGTTGGCAATTGAGAATTTATCTCATACATGCGATTAACCATTCTCCGTTTGTGAGTGTACAGTTCATATTTTATCCAGTCCCATATAAAATTGTTAACCTTACTACACTATGAGTGCGCCTGTTTCTTGTTTTTTTCTCCTTTAGATATATATATATATATATATATATATATAAATATTGTGGGGTTGTAGTGTGTATTTTTTTTATTGTTGCTAGCGGGGGTGGGTGAAGTGGGAATTAGCCCCGATGGTGGGTGTTTAGGCTTTGCGGGTGGGTAGCGGGAGGGGTTAACCCCTCCATTACTGTAGCGGTATCAACCGCTAAGGTAATGAAGAGGTTAAGTCCACCCGCAACCCCCCCGCAAGCCCTAAACAGCCACCAAGTGCCAAATACCCCCTTCACCAACCCCCGCTAGCCACAATAAACCTGGCACGGTGGTTAACCCCGTCATTGCCTTAGCGCTTAGCCACTAACGTAATGAAGTGGGCTGTAAATGTTTTTTCCTGCCTCGGATGCATGCCGGGGTTCTCCGGTGCTGGTATTAATGGGGATCAGCTCTGGACAATCCCGGCATTAATTCGTGGCAGGAAAAAGGCCAAAATATTTTCTAGGTGCTGTCCGCCGCCCATGTCGATCATTCTCCCAACCAACTTGCCAACTTTAGTTGGCGGGATGGAATGGCGGGCAAATCTCAATTCTAGAGTGGCGATCAGCAGCGAAAAGCTGATCGGGCTGCCAGAATTGGGAGGGTTTCAAAAAGTGCAGATGAGTGCCGAAAAGTGGCTTATCGGGGCTTATCACCACGCGCCTGCAGATAACTTTTTTCGGCAAAAAAAATGCCTTTTTTTGTGCTTTCGGCAGCTTATCGGCGCTTATTGAATCGGAGAGGCATTATTGGCGAGAAAATGGCGAAAAATGGCTTTTCGGTGTTTACTGCATGAGGCCCATAATCCTGTTCTTTTAATAACATACAGCTGAAGCGGACGTTATTTTAAAACTTCGCCCCGGTGTACCGCTTGGAATACCCCTGTCATGGCACGTGATGTTTTCCAACCGTACCACCATTTACTCGGGTTTCTATCGGGTGCAGAAAATTGCATTTTAGCGTTGTCTGCAATACCGTCTAGAAACTCAAGTGGGCAATCGCGAGTTGTTGTTTTAAAAATCTAATAGCAATTCAACTTACACAGTACAGCCACACAGTTCTGCAAGTCTGTGTGTGTGTGTACAGTAATTGTAATTTGAAGATTTATATTTGAAGCAGAGAAAAACGTTACGAGTTCATACTGTATAGTCTGAGGCTCCATACACAGATTAAAAATATGAGGACACATACTGTATACAGAATAATAAAGGGAAAATAAGTAATACAAAAATACAAGGTTGCGTCTTCTTCCAAATGTAAAACATTTTTTCCACTCATGCTTGTACATTATGTCTAATTGGAACCTTGTTGAAATGGATATGCGTGTCATCACATATCTATATGTATTATTTATTAATCAATACTTTTGCTAGGCTTGCTCTTCTTTTCATACTGAGAGAATGACTACGACGCTCCCTATCAATTTACTAGACAGTGTGTAGACCAAAAAATACAGGCACATACAGTAGCGACATCCTTTATTCTTACACTTCCCGCACGGCAGGATGCGTGCGGGAAGCGTGGTGACACGGCTTGTTGCGGCGCACTGTGACGTCACAGTCACGTGCGCGCCCAGCTTCCCTGGCTTCCCCGGTTTCCCCGGCTTCCCCGGCTTCCCCGACACCCCTGCAGTTTAAAGTGAGGTAAGCGGGGGTGCGGGGAAGCAGAGGGGCAGAGCAGGAGCCGGGTTCGGGGTCGGGAAGGGGGGCTAAAATGCGCCCGAAGTGGAGGGGTGGTGCGTGAAGGAAACGCGGCGGCGCGCGGTCTAGACTGGCGCCAGCCGGAGTAGATCCCGGCATGCCACCGGCATTTGTAAGAATAAAGGATGCCGCTACTGTACACCAAGGGGAAGTGGATACCGTAGAAAGCAATCTAAAAATAAAAAAAAATGGTATTATACTAGCCCTTGGTTGAATCGGCTGCTCAAACTGAAGAGGATGATCCCTTGATCTTCAAAGATGTATGCAAAAATAGAGATGGTGAGCGCACATAGAAAACCAAGGGAACACAAATACACAGTCTAGTAAAGACTTATATTTATTTTATTTAATGCGCATGTGTGTATGCCTCATTGGAACTATGTTGAAACGCTTCTCCCATAGGGATAGCAATAGCAATGGGGAATATATATATATATATATATATATATATATATATATATATATATATGTATGGTGTAAATACCTATAAGAAAAAAGGAGACTTTTGGTATACATCCTTTGATCAAATAATGCCAAGCCTGCTAACCACGTCAAGGTAAGTCTCTTTAGCAGGTCCCTACGCTAAATGCATACTAGTGTTATGTGAAATAAGCCCAGAAGGGGTTAAAATATCAAAGGCCAGACCATTTGGGAATGACTTTGCTGTTTGATTGCACTGTGCTGTAGTTCAAAAGTTATAGAAAAATGTTTTTACTCAAAAAAAAAAAAGTTGATTGTTTTAAATTGTTTCATTATTTCATTTGTTTTAATGCTTGGTATGCCTGTATAATCATTTATTTCTATTTCTGTTTGTATGTGCATGTCTGGAGGTGGGCGAAGATAAAGTGCAGGAAATCCCCATCCCCCCCCAATACTGGCAGGTAAGACACTGTGCTCCTGTATACAGTAGTCCAATATAGTGATATACGCAATGCCATACCGTAAATGCACTTTAATGCGCTAACTTATTCTTTTAAGAGCTGGCTGCTACACTAAAAAATGAAAGGGGGGCATGTGTAAAAGTATTGTACTGTGTGTATATTGTAGCAGCCTTTAATTTACACAAACCCCCCTCTCTCTCAATGACAAAAGAACTAAAAACTACAGACAGAATGCAATGCAGCCATTACGAAGAAGATGTAAATTTGTATTATTCATGATTATTTGTATTTTTAATTCTTCCATGATTTTCCAGATAAAATAAAAAAATGTGTTCTTTAAATTCACGAGAATCATTGAAACACCCCCACCCCAAAAAGAAAACATGGTTCACATCATGGTTTCTTTAAATCAGTCCTTCAAAAAGGGATGTCTCATTTTTTTAACCTTTTTTTTTACTTTAAATTTAAATTCCAATATATACGCATGCGCATAAATGTGATGACACGCATATGCGTTTCAACAAGGTTCGAGTGAGACATACACGCATGCGCCTAAATGTGATGATACGCATATGCATTTCAACATGGTTCCAAAGAGACATACATGCATACGCATTAAATAAAAACAGTATGAAAACAAGAGAAAGCCTAGCAAAAGTTGAAAGTATTGAATAATACATATAGAATAAAAGATATACATTTTTATTTTTGGGGTTTCTTAAAAGAGTTAATTAAACATGCAAGTGTATTGTAATTACTCTGCAAAATGCAACATCAAACTGTAGTGATGATTACAGTACAATGTAAAAAATTATTGAATATGAAAACAGCAGCATACTGTTTAAGGTTTTCTATAAAGCTCACAATTATTCTATCCTAATCAATAAAAATTGCACTGTCACTAAAATGTTGCCTACAGTACTTGGAATTTTAAATCAGATTCACAATGCGCAAGCAACGTTCCAAAAAAGCGATGTTATACTGTAGGTCCATCGAAATCCCTCCTTTTGCCTTTCTCCGCTTGATGGGGAAAAATAACATGATGCTATTAGTTCCGGTATTGCGCATGCATCAAGGCGAGTCATTTGGATTTAAATCAGCAGTTCAAACAACTTCTGATAGGCTCTGGCTTGTGAGCCCCGCCCTCTTCCTAGCTGTACACCAATTGTATCTAGTATAGTAACGGCTCAGTCAATCATATTACTGGACTACATTTTCAATAATTGTGCAATAATTAAATTAAATTAAATAACCCAGAGCAAAGTGATTGATTACAGGAGAACGGACCGCTCTGCAGCTTACTGTAACTAATCACTTGTCTGTGTGCATAATATATTGATGAACATACTGTACGTAGAGTACAGTATTTTAAAAATATATATATTTTTTAAATACGGCAGCTTGAACTGCACCTTTAAAATTAATACTGTACTGTATAGTGTAATACAGGTCGTTACTGAAGTAAATTATATTTACTTTCATTATAGACTTTGCCAAATGGGTGGTGATGAGCCCCTGTCACTCCTGTAATCTTCATTATACATTGTGACAGAAACCAGGGGATGGTAATAAATTCAGTATATAGGGCTCCCAGGATACTAGACAGTTTCTATCCTGTTTGGCCTGGGAGTGCAGCCTTATAATACATACACTCCATCCCACAGTTTGGCAAGTGCTGGAACTGAGGGATGAGAGATCCAGACCAGAGTTTGTCTGCTGCCTGATTTCTGTCACCTGTCATGCTAATTAGGAATCAGGTATGAAAGACTGATTTCCTGTTTGCTCTGGTCTCCCCACAAGAGCCAGGAGGCTGGAAGGCTGCTGAACTACAGAGGGGAGAAGCCTCTTCCCCAAACAGGTTCAATCTTTCTGTTCATTTGTGTAAGACTGCAAAAGTACCGTGTTTTGATGTTGGAAGTGGAAAAGCCACTTCCAACTCTGAGTCAGGGATATCTAAGTTAAGTTATCGCTCAGGTGAGCAGCTTTTGTTTTTGATCTGTTTTCTGTTATATGCACTGTGGCAGTCTCAGTGCCTGGGACTGAATAAACCAGGCATAGCCTGTTTAAAGGAACAGTACGTGACGCCTCATCATTTAACCTACCCTAAAAGACCGTGTTCTAAACAGTCCCGGACAAACGACGGAGCCCCGGAGTAAGCCGTTTGTCACATATGGTGGAGAATGCGGGCAGAACACTAAAAGGTCTGCGGGTTAAAGAACTTTGAAAGAAAAAAAAAAAAAAAAAAAAAGTTTTTTTCATCCTCTGCAAACAAGATGGAAGACGTGGTGGGTGCGCTGGTACGCAATGTCGCTGCCCAGAAAGACGCGAATGAAACCCAGCAACAGCTGTTAATAGCCCAGCAAGAAACTAATGCAAACCAGCAGCAGACGAATGCAGCCCAGCAACAGACGAATGAAGCCCTGCAAAACGCGAATGCAAACCAGCAAGAGACAAACCGCTTGCTGAGAGAGGAGCAACAACGGTTCGCTCAGGGCTTACAGCAGGAACTCGAGATCCTGAGGGGGACTATCAGTAACCTTCCACTGGCAGTGGCAGCCCCAGTTCCGAAAATGACCAGGGCAAGCCACTACCTTCAGAAGATGGGACCCTCGGATGATGTGGAGGCCTATCTTCTCACGTTTGAACGCACGGCACAGAGAGAGGGATGGCCAGAAGCTGAGTGGGCTGGTCTAATCGCACCCTTCCTAAGCGGCGAACCCCAGAAGGCTTACTTTGATCTAGAGCCAGCCGAAGCTAACGTCTATGCAAAATTGAAGTTCGAGATCCTCGCCCGCCTCGGCGTAACCACGGCTGTTCGCGCCCAAAGGTTTCACGCATGGTCCTTCACGATGGATAAGGCCACCCGAAGCCAGATGTATGACCTCATCCACCTCACCCGGAAGTGGCTACAACCCGAGATCAACTCAGCCAGCCACATCGTGGAACGGTTGGTCATGGACCAGTTCTTGAGGAAACTTCCCTCTGCCTTACGCCGTTGGGTCAGTCGGAGTGACCCCCACAATGCGGATGAGCTTGTGGCCCTCGTAGAAAAGTACAATGCAGCAGAAGAGCACCCGCAACCCACAGTCGTGGAGCAACCCCACTACCCGAGGTTCCAGGACTCTTCCAGAGACGGTAAAAGGGTACCGGGGTTAAGGGGCGCTGAAGAGCGGCGACCACCTTCACGCAGCACCAGCAACAGTGGTTCGCACACTAAGGGCAATAGCCAACATGGGGAGCCGGGAAAAGGCTCTAAGTGGGACACAGACTATGTACCTAAATGTGTAAATTGTCATGAGAGGGGCCACACAGCAAAAATCTGCCCACTAAATGATGAGCCCATGCAATGCAACAGCGTGGAACCTTATTCGCTGTTGTCCCAATGTATGGGCCCTAGCCCAGAGGACCCCTTGAATAACCATCTGTGGGCATTTGTAAAGGTTAATGGTAAGAGGGTTCGGGCACTTCTTGACTCTGGGAGCATGGTCACACTAGTGTCCGAATACCTCTTGCCCATTAAGAAGAAACAGGGAAACAGTTCACAAAGAGTGGCAATTTGTTGTATACATGGGGATAATCATGAATATTCCACTGTTGATGTTTTTTTTGAAACAGAGTTTGGTTCTTTAGATTTCAAGGTGGGTATTGTACCCAAACTGGCACATGATGTGTTAATAGGGACCGACTTTCCCCATTTTCTAAAAATGTGGTCCCCCGCTCAGAATAGCGCCCAGAGTTCAATAGCGGACCATAACGAAGTATTAGAAGAAACAAATCCTTTCCCTTTTTCAGAAATGGAGGTTGACGAGGGCCCAAATAAGAAGGGGGAAAAGGAGGAGTGCTGTAAAATTCCCTTCCCCATCACTACTTTGGTAGGGAATACCCCAAATCAAGATGTTGAGCAGACACTTACCACCCCAGAACCGGATAAGACCCTCGCTGACCTAGAGGTCAGTCCTGGGAGTTTTAAGAAGGCCCGGTGGGAGGACCCCACATTAGCGGTAGCAAGGGGAAATATACGGGACCAGAATAGTACTCCTGGCCAACCAGATAGGTCACTTGCTTACCCCTACTTCGAGGTAGAGAACGACCTAGTATATCGGGTTGATAAAAGGAAATCAGTTACAACTAAACAATTGTTGGTACCACGGACATTCCGTAACGTAGTATTACACCTCGCACATAGTCATCCATTGGGGGGACACCTAGGGGTGGAAAAGACAAAAGAAAAGGTTCTCCGAAGCTTCTATTGGCCTGGGGTTCTGGCAGAAATTACGAATTATTGTTCCTCATGCCCAGAATGTCAGATCACCGCCCCGTTCAAGGCGTACCGCAGCCCATTGGTACCCCTTCCCATAATAGAGGTACCATTTGACCGGATTGCTATGGATCTAGTAGGACCCCTAATAAAGTCTGCTAGGGGACATCAGCATATATTGGTAATATTAGATTATGCCACCCGATATCCGGAGGCAGTTCCCCTACGTAGCACCTCAGCTAATAACATAGCAAAAGAGTTAGTAGTTCTGTTTTCCCGGGTCGGGATTCCTAAAGAGATTCTATCTGACCAGGGAACACCATTTATGTCCCAAGTAACAAAAGAGCTATGTAAACTCCTAAAAATCAAGCATCTCAGAACCTCAGTCTATCATCCACAAACAGATGGTTTAGTGGAAAGGTTCAATAAAACCTTAAAGAGCATGTTACGGCGGGCGGTTGATAAAGATGGGAAAAACTGGGATTGTTTGTTACCGTACCTGTTATTTGCCATTAGGGAAGTTCCCCAATCATCCACAGGCTTCTCCCCGTTTGAACTATTGTATGGCCGACACCCAAGGGGCTTACTGGATATAGCCAAAGAGACTTGGGAACATGAGGTTACCCCTTACAGAAGTGTAATTGAGCATGTTGCCCAGATGCAGGACCGCATTGCTGCAGTCCTACCCATAGTGAGGGAACACATGGAGAAAGCTCAAGAAGCACAGAGGAATACGTATAATAAGGGGGCTAGGGTCAGAATTTTTTTTCCAGGTGATAGGGTACTAGTTCTGGTTCCCACCGTGGAGAGTAAATTCCTTGCTAAATGGCATGGGCCATATGAGGTCTTGGAAAGAGTGGGAGAAGTAAATTATAAGGTAAGACAGCCAGGTAGGAGGAAACCTGAGCAAATTTACCATATAAACCTACTCAAGCCCTGGAAAGATAGAGAAGTCTTGTTAACCCTAGTACCCCCAGGTCCGTCAGAGAATCAAGAAACTGACCCAGAGGTTAGCATAGCTGAAACCCTGTCTGTTCATCAGAAACGAGAGGTTCAGAATTTAGTGAGAAGAAACAAAGAAATCTTCTCTATACAACCAGGTAGAACTAGCGTAATTGAACATGACCTAGTCTCTGAACCGGGGGTCCGAGTTAACCTTAAACCGTACCGAATCCCGGAGGCCAAAAGAGAGGCTATAAGTTTAGAGGTTAAAAAAATGCTAAAACTAGGTGTAATTGAGGAATCCCAAAGTGGGTGGAACAGCCCTATAGTCTTAGTCCCAAAGCCAGATGGTACAACAAGGTTTTGTAATGACTACCGGAAACTAAACGCGGTGTCAAAATTTGATATTTATCCTATGCCCAGGGTAGATGAACTTGTAGAGAGACTGGGCAAAGCCCGATATCTCACAACCCTAGACCTAACAAAAGGGTACTGGCAGGTTCCCCTCACAGAAAGGGCAAAAGAAAAGACAGCCTTCTCAACCCCAGACGGCCTCTTTCAGTATAAGGTGTTGCCTTTTGGCTTACATGGAGCTCCCGCCACATTCCAAAGAATGATGGATAAAATTTTAAAACCACATGCTCGGTATGCTGCCGCCTACCTGGATGATGTGGTAATCCATAGTGAAGATTGGCAATCCCACCTTCCAAAGGTCCAAGCTGTGCTTGACGCAGTCCGGTCTGCTGGACTAACTGCTAACCCCGCTAAATGCACTATTGGTCTGGAGGAGGCCAAGTATCTGGGATATTCTATTGGCAGAGGTTTACTCAAACCCCAAACACTCAAAGTGGAGGCGATACAAAATTGGCCAAGGCCAGTTACAAAAAAACAAGTAAGGACCTTTTTGGGGTTAATTGGGTACTATAGAAGGTTTATTCCCAATTTTGCAACTAAGGCAACCCCACTAACTGACCTCACAAAAGCAAGAGGACCGCTAATGGTAAAGTGGTCCCCCGAAACCGAACAGGCCTTTAGAAGCCTGAAAGAAGCTCTCTGTGCCCAACCAGTGTTGGTCACACCTGACTTCTCCAAAGAGTTCGTAGTCCAAACCGACGCATCTGAGGTAGGGCTGGGGGCGGTACTCTCCCAGGAGTCTCAAGGTGAGGAGCACCCCATCCTTTATTTAAGTAGGAAACTAAATCCCCAGGAGAAAAATTACTCCATAGTAGAGAAAGAGTGTCTCGCAATAAAGTGGGCTGTAGAGACGCTCAAATACTACCTGTTGGGGAGAAAATTCCGGTTGGTCACAGATCATGCACCTCTTACCTGGATGTGTCAAAACAGGGAAAAGAATGCTAGAGTGACCAGGTGGTTCCTAAGTCTACAACCCTTTAAATTTTCTGTGGAACACAGGTCAGGGCACAAACATGGCAATGCTGACGGGTTGTCAAGGATGCACTCCCTAATATCCATGGTCACTCATCCCTCGAGGTCAGAGCTGGGGGGGAGGATATGTGACAGAAACCAGGGGATGGTAATAAATTCCGTATATAGGGCTCCCAGGATACTAGACAGTTTCTATCCTGTTTGGCCTGGGAGTGCAGCCTTATAATACATACACTCCATCCCACAGTTTGGCAAGCGCTGGAACTGAGGGATGAGAGATCCAGACCAGAGTTTGTCTGCTGCCTGATTTCTGTCACCTGTCATGCTAATTAGGAATCAGGTATGAAAGACTGATTTCCTGTTTGCTCTGGTCTCCCCACAAGAGCCAGGAGGCTGGAAGGCTGCTGAACTACAGAGGGGAGAAGCCTCTTCCCCAAACAGGTTCAATCTTTCTGTTCATTTGTGTAAGACTGCAAAAGTACCGTGTTTTGATGTTGGAAGTGGAAAAGCCACTTCCAACCCTGAGTCAGGGATATCTAAGTTAAGTTATCGCTCAGGTGAGCAGCTTTTGTTTTTGATCTGTTTTCTGTTGTATGCACTGTGGCAGTCTCAGTGCCTGGGACTGAATAAACCAGGCATAGCCTGTTTAAAGGAACAGTACGTGACGCCTCATCATTTAACCTACCCTAAAAGACCGTGTTCTAAACAGTCCCGGACAAACGACGGAGCCCCGGAGTAAGCCGTTTGTCACAACATGTAGTTGACAGGTGACAGCAGGCCTGCTACACATGTAGTTGACAGCTGATGAAGCTGGAAATCATTTTGGTACATGCAAACTTGCTGGTACCTGTCCGTGAAATAAGGCTCAGGCTGAAAGTTTTGCAGGCTCTCTTCTCTGAATCTACAAATTTTCACAGCATCCCTTTTAGAGTTCGGTTAAATCTTTCCACCAATCCGCCAGTCTGTGGATTGTAGACTGATATCCGAACAGACTTGACCTCTAGTAATTTTAAGACATCCTGCATCAGTTTAGCCATAAAATTTGTACCTTGGTCAATATAACCTGGGGATGTCCAACCCGTGAGAACAGCTCTAACAACTTGTTGGCTACTTGCTTTGCCGTTGCTGTCCTCAGGGGGAACGCCTCAGGATATCTTGTTGCATAGTCAAATATTACGAGATTATTTACTAAAGATGTAAAAGATTGTCTATGGCCCAAACCAAAGGAGAGTAAGGCCTCCATAAGCCAGAGGTGCCCTCCCCTACAAGGGACCCCCCCCCCCATAAGCAATGAGGTGGGGGTGCTGGACCCTTCTTTCTGGCTACGGTCCGTGAGTGACGCCCCGAAAGTTCTCCCAGGGGTTTTTATTCCCCATCCCCTTGACATCAAAATGTCAAGAGGAACCTTTTTCGGGCTCCAAGACAGCCCATTCTCTTTCTTGTCCTCCTGTGTCCTCCCCCCCCCCACCTCTCCCCCACCACCCCACCCTCCCCCCGTCGACCTCCACCCAATTCCCCTTGTGGGACCACTAAAGACTACCCCCCACAGGCCCAAACAGATAGGGCTTCCAACCCCCACATAAACCCCTCAGCTACCCCCTTCCCCCCCCCCCCCCCCTACGGCCGACGAACCCTAACCCCTCCCCCCCCCCTCTTTCTCCAAAGTCGTTCCCAACTATCCACCTTTCCTTCGTCTCCCCCTCTCTTTTTCACTATTGAAAGAAGGAAAAAGGGTTTATTGAGTGTCATTTACCCCTTCTATGCCATGTACATGCACTGCGCCGTATTTACAAGTTGGCCTGCGAGCCAGTATCGATAATATGTACCCTCGTGATGTATGACACCAATAAAGGAAAAATATTTACAAAAAAAAAATATTACGAGATTAAACCTGTGTCCTTTTGCAGAAGGTTCTAGAGGTCCTACCAAGTCTTCTCCAATCCTCTCAAAGGGTACTGACACCAAGGGCAGGGGAACCAAGGGGGCTGGTTTTTGTCCCTTCGGACTAGTTAGCTAGCACTCAGGACATGCCGCACATAACTTAGCAATATCACTCTGCATCCCTGGCCAATAGCATCGGGATGAAATACGGTCCAAGGTTTTATCCCTACCAAGGTGACCACCCCAAGTGACAGTATGGGCTAGGGTGAATACAGATTTAACAAACGTTTTGGGAACCAATATTTGTCTGGTGACCTCCCCTGTTTGTGTCTGCATATTCACCCAATACAGGAAATCATTTGACAATTCAAAATGGGTGAATACTATCACTTCATGTGCATTCAATATCTGCTCATCAATTTTTACCACTTTATCATATTGTCTAGCAAGGACTGGGTCTTTCCTTTGCCTCTGGCGGAAATCAGGGAGGTATAGGTCTGGTTAATAATATGTACTCAGCCACCAGCCAACCATGCCAAAAATACCCATTTTCAAATGCATGGAAGACTGATGAGCCTCTGGATAGAGGAATCTTGGCTGGAACCTGAGAATCTGGCTACAACATTCATAATCTTCATATTGGCATCACATACCACCTGCACATTGATAGAATGTTAGTGTATGTGGTTCCGGTAAGCATGCTCACTCAGACAAGGCGGGATCAAGGCAACATGGGTGCAATCGATTGATGAGGCATCTGGGATCAGACTTATCGATTGCAATCGATTGCACCCATCACACAAAGTATCCCGAATATGGTATAAAAGCCATTTCTTAGTTCCACCCACCCTGTCTGCTCTCTAGGAAAATGAATATAATTCCTAGCGCGTCTAGTCAGTGCACATATAAACTTGCTAAGGGCATGCTGTCATGGTGGACCAGAACTTATCAACACTTATTATATTTTGGGATTCTAGATTGAACACGACAAGAAGGCAAAATAAATTGTGATTTATTTTGTTGCTAGACAAACACACGACAACTTCAGAATACACTTAATACAACACTTATTGGGATGGGGAAACTAAATAAAATGTCCTTTGCAGAAAAGTGCAAGAAATTCAGTCTCTGATTTAAAGTCAAGTTGCCGATCTTATAACTTGGCCAAGCAAAGGAATTTCGTTGACGTTCATAGGAATTCGTTCAGGAGTCACCAGGGCTAACTAATTCCGGAGTTTGGGGTAAAGTCTAGGTTGCAATGTTATTAACCCCTTGCGTCCCGGAACCGCTACCGCTGTACTTGAACGAAATCTTGCGTAAAGCGCAGTCACATCATGAATCGTATCTGGATAACACTGGGGATAGTCCGGCGGGCACAGTTATAGGGTTCACCAGTCTAACCTTAACACGTACACCCAATCCCCTCCGTGGGATCATTTAACCCACCAATCCCTTATTTGCCCGTAGTTTGCAAAGCGGGCAAAAAAGTATTTCCGGTCTGCAAAGCGCATGTGCTCACTTGACACCCATGCGGTTTAGCATACCTGGAATAAACCCCTTCCCTGGCGATCCTGGGTCTGGAGTTTGTCTCCAAGGTGCGAATGACTCATGTTGGGTGCCGGGATCTAGTACTTTGCAACATCCCGGCCATTTTCACACATTGGATCTCTGAGGCTTTTCACCTCTGCATTATCCCTAGACTTAGAGGCTCCCACTTAGCGGGACCTCTTTGAAATGCAGGAAGGAAAATACCCTCAGCGCTTGCAACCTTAGCATATTTACATGCCAAAGGATTTCTTCCCGGGCTTACAGAAAACAGTTCCTGCCTGTACAGTACATTTTAAATTCACAGTATTACACACTTTATTAAAACATCATGTTCTGGGTGTACCGCAACTGTAATTTTTATATGTATGTGCGTGTTTTATTTATTTACACTTGCACATCAAAAATCAGGGTGTTGGGTGCCTTCGTTTGCGAGTTAGCCTGTTCATTGAAAAGCTTTTTTTCTCAAGTTCACCCAGTTCCCACATCAATTGACCTACTTCTCATGGCTATTGACTGCAGGCTAACAAGGTACGGATACATTGTATCGGTAAAAGCACTTCAAGTCGAACCGCAAGCCACTTATTCAATTGACTTGCGGTTACGGAGTCAAGAGCTTGAAATGGATATCCATACTAGACAGCAGACCTCCCATACACAGCGCTGGCTTTGGCGCTCACCATGCCATCTTGTGTCTAAAAATATTATAGCACACATTGCATTTATTTCTATTATAGCAGGCAGGGAATCGCCTGCAAATTGTGGTTAAGAAGGCTGGGACAGTGCAAATACAGCAGTGCAGTGCAAATACTTTTAACCCCTTCATTCCCAATGCGAGTTGGGGTTAATCAGCCGGGTATAATACCTTTATTTAGGCCTGATTAACCCTCGCATCGCCACAAGCGGTACGAGGATGACGCTGCAGGGATAAATGCAGCGGACATAGCTTTATATACTGCCGAGGAGACTGTGGCACATGTTATCTCCTGAGTGGCAGATCCAACCCCTCTCACTGTCACCCCGGTAGTGGTCTAAACCCCATCGGGCAGTGCAGAGGCTATGATTGCCCTTCTGGGGCCTGACGCCACATCTGCTGACCGAATGCAGATTACCCTCCGCTGGTGCCCCAACACCGCTGCTCCGAGTGCCCCCACCCCTGGAAATTGTGGTCCACAAGCCCACCAGCCCAAGGCATCGTACAGCAGTTTTACAAAGTTTGTGGATTGCACAGATGATATTGACGCCTTTCTGCAGGACTTTGAGAACCAGTGTAAGCGGTATGAGTTGCCGGAGCATGCCTGGATAAAGTACCTCGGTCCCCAGCTGAGGGGGAAGGCGCAAGTGGCCTTCCACGAGATCAAGGGGGAGGAAGGGGAAGACTAACCCTACATTAAGGCTGTCCTGGTAAGGCAGTATGCCCTCAACCCTGCGGCGTACCACGAGCAGTTTTGCTCAATGCACAAAGGCGTGGAGGACACCCATGTTGTGTTTGTCGCCCGGCTAGCACACCGTAGCCATCAGTGGGTGGAGGGCTTTATGGCAACCATGTTTAAGGAGCTGCTGGATCTGCTCATGAGAGAACAGTTCCTGTTGAAATTTATACCAGAGGTGCGGGAGTGGGTGATGGACCACAAGCCATCCACCTACCAGGAGGCCACCATCAAGGTGGACGAGTATGTTACCACTCGGCCCCATTACAGAAAATGGGTCTTGAACCCTGTCCCTGTGCATGATGCGCAGGCTCCGAAAGTGGCAGACCCTTCCCCCAACACCAAGTCATGGAGGACCGAGTCTAGTGGCGAAGGCACTGAAGCCAGGGCCACGGAGGTGGTCCAAAGGTACTTGTGATTCCAGTGTAACCGGCTAGGGCATCTGCGAGTGGACTGCCCCTACTTTCCATGATCCAGCAACCCCGATCCAGGGCTACATTCCCAAACAGCAAGACCAATCACCTGCGTGAGGTTGATCTCAACGGTGGAGCAATGGGAAGCCCTGCAGCAGGTACAGCAGAGGACCCAACCAACGGTCCCCGCAGCATCTACCAGTGGCACAGCATTGGAGCCAGATGGGCATCGAGTTGCAGCTGTCGGGCTGGAAGCTAATATTGCCCGACGGAGATATTTGCACCCAGTGACCATAGGCAGTAGGCAGGCGGCCGGCCTGATGGACACTGAAGCTACAGTAACTCTGGTGAGACCTGAAATGGTCAGCCCAGAGCACCTGCTCCCAGGGATGGGGATGCAGGTTAAAATGCCGGATGGTGTCTCCATGTCCCAACAGGTTGCTCATGTATTCCTTGACTGGGGCGCTGGTCGAGGAGTGAGAGATGTCGGAGTGTTGCCTGGCTTGGACACCGACATTTTTCACAGCAACGACCTGGGGCATTTTATCTGCTGTTATGCAGAGGAGGATGCTCCTTTGGCAGCCGTCATACGGAGCCAAAGGCGGGCAGTTGCCCAGGAGGAAGATGCTCTTGTGGTGACAGCCACACAGAGCCCCAGTTGGGTAGTTACCCTGGTGGAGGTGCCTTTGGCGCCACCACCCACCAACCTGATCACCGCTCCCGTGCCTTTGGAGCCATCGGGTTCGAGGGTTACAGAGGAGACAAGGCAGGTAAG
This sequence comes from Ascaphus truei, assembly GCF_040206685.1. Classification (NCBI taxonomy): domain Eukaryota; kingdom Metazoa; phylum Chordata; class Amphibia; order Anura; family Ascaphidae; genus Ascaphus; species Ascaphus truei. The sequence goes on along the minus strand of NC_134484.1, from coordinate 212,592,193 downwards.
CCAAACCCAGCCTAACCTCTGTCCTGACATCCCTGTTGACCATTCCCCTCACAATGTGACTGAGGGCGAGAGACTGGAGCTTAGTGAGTGGTTTTGAGGGGAGTTGCGGACAGACCCTGATCTGGAGTGCAGGAGACCACGGATGGCTGTCTCTGAGATTGTGTCTGATCAGTCCCCGGATCACCGTGAACTCAGATACACGGAACATGCCCTGGGTGCTCCGGACAGACAAGGGATAGAGAGAGAACAGTGTTTGCAGGTAGCTAGGACAATCCTGCTGGCAGGGCATCAGGAGATCCTTCATACCAGAGCCCAGCTGATGCATGCTTTCCGCTGGCAGGAGGCATCACAGGAGAAATCGACATTTGGCCATGCCTGTGATGTCTGCTGGCAGGCAAGCTGGGTGACCGTGCAGAGGAGCCCCTGAGTCTGCCACCAGGGATAGGTGTGTCCTTACAGCACCATGCGGTGAGTGAGTCGGCGGTGGTAGCTGTATGCAGCTTGCTGCTGGGTGATCTGGGGAGCCAGGCTTTCCTCGATGCCCTAGGAGAGGCTAGCAGAAAGGCTCAGTGGAGCAGGGGGGAATAGGTCCCTAGATCGCAGATCCCCAGAAGGAGCAAAGGCGAAAGGTAGTGGAGGGAGAGCGGGTCCTGGTTCTGGAGAAGCTGAGCAGGATTCATCCACCTGATCGCCTGGTCAACACTAGGGATCACAGATCCCTCTACTGGCGAAAGGGGAATGGAGTATGGAGAAGGAAATAGAAGAGATGCAGGGATACCAAAGGAGAGGAGAGAGCCAGGGTAGCGTCCCAGACAGACCCCTGACAGAGGTGACCAAGAGGCAGCTTGAGGTACTGGCAGACTGGTCCCCTGAGTGCGGGGCAGTTTTACAGTCTCTTAAGGTGTGCCTGGCCACTGCTTGGGCTCAGGAGCGCTGGGTGCCCTATGTATTTTGGAAGCCCTAGTCGGGGCTTGTGGAGCACATCCCCCTAAATTGCTTGTGGAGGATGCCCGGGGAGACTGAGACCTTGTTAACCTGGAGCCGTGCCCTTAAGGGTTTGGACTTCACTAAGGGCAGTGGGCATGGCAGCACAGATGGTCTCTCCCAGAGCCTTCATCTTGAGGGGGGAGATGTGATGGTAGAGCTAGCTGGCATCACAAAACTGGGATGAAGCCCAGCTAGGTACCCCTAAATCTATGTAACTTGGCCACCTTTGTAAGGCTTATTTGGCCAAATGTACTTTAATTGCTGGGGAAGAACAGGGAATGTGTACATGTATTTCCATGTCTGTAAGAATGTATTTCAAAGTCTGTATTTGTTATTCCCTGTAAATGCAATCCCACAGTTTAGTGAATCAACATTGTACCCTGTTAATTCAATTCTCAAGTCTAGTTGAGCAAGAAAAATGAGAGAAAGTGTTTGTGATCTATGTGTAAGCACTGTGATGTGATTTGAGAGTCAGCCCTGTAAAGTTAAATTGGATTAAGTGAACAATCAGGGATGGGGATGGGTTCTTAGCATGCCCTCTGGCTGTTGTGGCACTAACTTAATTTGTGCTCTGATTGTCCAGTAGCCCCCTCCCATGCAATGGATAGCCACAGAGGGCTATTTAAGGGGTGCTTCTGATCAGAGAATGAGATCTACCTTCAGAGAGCACATGAGAGCAAGAGAGGCTAACAGAGGGAGAGACACTCTGGGAAGGTGTGTGGAGATTCCTTTAGAGGACCATCTGAGAGATACTCTGGGAAGGAGTGTGAAGATTCCCTCAGTGGACTATCTGAGAGACAGAGAGACATTCTGTGAGCGTTTGATCTTTTTAGTGACCAGCTGGAGATGTATCTCAGAGGGGCTGCTATGTGATCTGCCCTCTAAGATTCTGGACGAGAAGCGGTCAGGACAAGCCTTCTTGAAGCAGACCCTTGCACCTAGCGAGGCAAGAGTCTGCTCCCCAGCCCCTCAGTTGGTATTGTATCTTGCTTTGTACATCTTTGTTTTGTCTGCTGGAGTGCCAGAATAAACCTCATTTTATTCAACAACTTAGTCCTGTTTGGTGCAAGTGATCCCGGTGGTTAGGTGTAAAAGTACTGGTCTCCCGTGACAACATACACAAAATGTTTCACAATTACAGTGAAAATATACCTACTGGGACTAGGGCAAACAAAATAATATGTTTCCGGAACAAATAGTTGAAAAATAAAGTCTTTAGGGGCAATTTCCAAGGAGCGGGAGTTGCTCGCGAAATAGCTTGAAACTGTCCTCAGTCAGCGGCACAATCTGCAACCACAGTACTCCGACCGAGCTGCTTCCTTCGTTCTTCCACCGCTGTAATGGCACTTGGAATCTTGGTTTCTTACGAAATCTACAAACAAACACAAACAGAGCCCAGTGCTACATCCAATGGCAAAAATACACAGTCCCATCCCACTTTCCATATGCACAGGTCTTTGCATGCAGCTGATTGTGACAGATCTAATACAGAGTATTCTTCCTGGTATTGTCCAGGTAAATACGAATTTCAATCAGGTTTAGAATCATGCACCTGATTATGACAAATCAATTATGATCATTCTTCCTAGTATTGTATGGATTATTAAGAATTTTAATCAGTGTTAGGACCTGGCATTATGGTCATGCCTTGGAGGGGCTCACAAGCTTACAATGCTTTGGCCAAAGTGTTAAACTAAATGACCCTTTTATTCAAGAGATATATAGGTATTTTACTGTGTATTTTTGTCATTGGATGTAGCACTGGACTCTGTTTGTGTTTGTTTGTAGTATGTATTGCCATGCCCAGTAGCACTCCTTTTTGACATTTATATACATATATATATTTTGTGGTAACTTTTGGGGCTTGTAGACGGACGCTCACAGAGGTACACAATTGGAGAATTTTGAAGGGTGAAATTATAACAAGGCTTTATTGTGCCTTTTCCTTAATATCAGGAAACCATCCAAACACAGGAGGGGGGAGGAACAAAGCTTCTATTCACTTGGGAGTATTTCTAGTGAATACTATGCAATTAATTCACAACTCCCTTAGATAAGCATGTCTCCCAGCCCCAAACACATAGCATGAAATGAACAGATATAAAAAGTCTTGTTAATAAAAGTCTTTCTTGGGTAAAAAAATTTTCAATATCGGCAGTACTGTGCATGCATTTTCTCTTATCAGGTATACAAGATGTGCAGTTGCTAGGTAAAAAAGTTTATTTGCTTTACACCATTTACTTGCTAGGAATAATCTCTCATTAGGTATGCTGAATGTGTGGTTGCTAGGTAAAAACTTCTGTTTGCTTTACACCATTTACTTGCTAGGTTAATTCCTCCGCTTCAGCAACAGAATTTGGTTTAATGCCTGAGTTCAGTAATTTTCAGTCTTATCTTTGGGTATTATGGCATTCACACTTCACACTTTGGGTGTCTGTTTTGCTCCCAAGATATATATAGGCAGACTTTTTTACTTGCAGAAAAAAAAACATTCTTTACAGTGGACTATTTCTTTCATTCCCGGCAGGGTGGCTCAACACTCAGCAATTGGCTTTGAAATACCTTTTACACAGTTCAGCAATCCCTTTTCCCCCTACTGTATAGGGCAATTTTACACTCAGCATTTGTTTGTAAAAATTCCCCTGCTTCAGCACAGTCTTGTATCAATTTTCACACTTTTCTGCATATACTCCATTTACAGCTGGTAGCCCTATGCGGTGTGGCAACCTTAATTTGCAAAATCAGTACCACTCGTGGGTCACCATCTGTATTCACTGCTTCACCTAAACTTTTGAAAACAACAAACACCTATCCCTTTTTACGGGCTGACTCACTTCTTGAACCCTCACTATGGCTGGAAGGCAAAACCCCTATTTCAATGACCATATTACACTTTGGGATAGGCAAATAAGGTTTAGCTGCTTCAGCAGTCTCTCTCCTCTTGGGATTGGGGAAAAGAGTCCATCTGTGGTATTGTAAGTTTCAGTGCAGTATAAGTTTCAGTGGTGTGTATCACTTTAACTCTAATCTCTGTTGGCTGAGAGTTTATTTTTTTTTTTTAAGTTGCTCAGACTATTTGTAGGCAAAAAGCATTAAAAAAATTCACAGAAAAAATCTCCGGTCCTTTCTAACTTCAAAGACGACCTCTCATCCCACTTCTGACACCATATGTAGACGGACGCTCACAGAGGTACACAATTGGAAACTTTTGTAAGGTGAAATTATAACAAGGCTTTATTGTGCCTTTTCCTTAATGTCAGGAAACCATCCAAACATAGGGGGGGGGGGGAACAAAGCTTCTATTCACTTGGGAGTATTTCTAGTGAATACTATGCAATTAATTCACAACTCCCTTACATAAGCATGTCTCCCAGCCCCAAACACATAGCATGAAATGAACAGATATAAAAAGTCTTGTTAATAAAAGTCTTATCTGATAACTGCTGTAGAGTAAGTTTCTCTGCTCTTCTGGAACCGCACCCGTGTGTGCACAGAAAATGTCAGCATCCAGGTTTAGAAGTCTTATTTGTCAGCTCCAGAGATCTGTGTTCTCTTGGTCAGTCTCTCCTGGGAGACTCAAGAACCTCTGCTCTGTCTCCAAAGTTCAGCTCACAAGTGAGCTAAGGAGTCACTTCCTGTCTCAATAGACAGGCTTTTGTAAGCAATCTAAATCAGGCAGGTGGTGTTTATTAATTGACTACCAGCAGTTAACCACCACACTGCTAGATTAAAGGCACACTACTTGAACAGGGATTACTCCCCTGTTACAGGGCTTATATGAGCTTACTGGTTATGTGTGTGTGTATCTTACAAAATCTTAAAGCACTTTGATGAATCTGATTCCTGATGGGCTGCAGGGATTTTTAAAGAGTACAAAATCCTATACGGAACCAGTGCAGCCAATCTCTCAGTGGGAATAATTTTTCCCACATATCCCAGAGTTGCCAATACTTCAGAAACCTGGCAGAGGTGGCTTCTCATTCTGCTAAGGGAATGCGTGAACCTCGCACCTTTGCCTCTTAGCATATGAGACCCAACCTCCTTACCTGGTGACAGTAAGTCTGGGCTTGGCAGCCATTTGCCACACTGCCAGGACTTCACACTAAGATGGGGGTACTTGGATTATCCCTCCCAACCTCACACCTTAGGACCTATGAGCCTTTCAACTCGGGACCTCCACATACATTGTGGCATCAAACCAACAGGAAGTCCGGAGCTGCAGATCTCAGGTCATTCACAGTGATTCACAACACGTATTTCTAAGTGGAGTACTATAATAAAACGAGTGTTTCCCTGTCTCCGGTGTTCTGAATGTAAGTCCAAATGTGCCTAACATGTTTAAACAATTAAAATAGGATGACTTTCATTCAACAATTTTTACAAAAAGTTATAAAAATTGAGTTATGGGGGTTTACATGTTTTCCCCTGAACAATGGTCACAGCAAGTTTTAGCATGCTACGTAGGAGCTTCCTAACCAAAGTTAGCAAAAAGTCGCTTTCTACTCTGTTAAGAACTAGACTTAGAAACATTTTCTCATCTTAGTTTTACAGGTAAAACATTTCCATATTATTCACCATAAACTTAGAAAGTATGTTACTCTCGCCACCTTATACCTGGTGGGAGTTACCCTGAATGCCAACATTGGGTTCTGGGGGTTTGGGCATATACCGGGGGACCCTGGAATGTGATTACCCCCAGCCCGGTCTTACTGTTCTGGTCTGTGCTGAAGCAGGGATATCTGGTGCTGAGCTGCAACTGCTTCCAAGGGAGGATTTTGTCCGGTGGTCTGTTTCTTCATGTCCCCAGGAATCTGGAAGGATTCCTGAGTACTTGTTTTGGGGTAACCAGCAACTCTGGTCCCCTTCTACCCATACTGCACCGACACACTTTATTCGAGCAAATACCCGGTTTGTACCTGGCAGATACCTGGAATGCGCCGCTCCTCACCTCTGACAAGCCCCGTTGCATTTGCCTTCCCAGCCTTGGTTCATGCCTGGCTGATGGGCGGCTGATCTGTTAAATGAGGATGATTAGGATTTAATAGGCTGCAATGCTTCGCGTGTCTACCAGATGGCATAAATTCATGAATTGTAATGCAGTGTATATATATATACTGTGCAGTATTGCAGCCAGCGGGAATAAAATGCTTCAATCCCTGCCTGAAAAATAACTCAATGTACTCGGGCAGAAAACAGTCACAAACCTCAATACACCCGGGTATACCCGAATTCGTGGGACTAGCCAAGCTCGAATAAAGTGTGTCGCCAGTGTACACACCCTGGCAACATTTTACCGTAAAATCATCCATGAAACTCACACCCTGTGGCACTCCTGGAACAGTAAACCACACATACATATTTTATTAAAACACAGTTCACATGCCATAACTGGGTTGCAGAGCTGATACTTCAAACGCCCCAATATGGCTCAGGGGCCCCCAGCCGGGCATAATACCTTTATTATTGGCCTGGGTACCCCCTCACTGTCACAACAATGTATCTTCATCTTAAACTTGTTTGTTCGCTCCAAAGCATTAACAGATTTTTAGAAAAACAGTTTAATCATACAGTACTGTATTTTAATAAGGGTGCACACACTGTAATAATATATAAAAAAAAAAAAGTTTTTCTTCAGAACTACAGTAATTGATTATACTGTATTTCTAATTTTGTTCAATTATTGTATTATTCATATTTGTGTATGTGTGCATTCTGTTGCCTAAAATACTGTACTGTAAGTATAAAAATTCTAATAACTGATTTCCCCCAACACATTGACAGTTACAGTATGTAGTTTATACTGTAGGACCATCAAATATGTAAACTCCAAGTAAGATAAAATCTAATTATAAAGCACTTGATTCTTGATTCATATGATTTTGTTTGTATAAAAAGTTCTAAATACATAGAAATGATTATGCTTGTCACATAATTTACATTGAACAATTTTGAGTCTTCAAAATATATGTCACATATTTGAAAAGTTTACTTTACTGACCTTTTAAATATTCTGTCATATCAGCTGCTTTTTTTTTTTTACAGCTGTTAATACTGTAGGGAAAAGATTGAATGACCATCTGATCAAAATGTGGAATACTGAAAAGGTTAACTACACCACTAAAATTCACAGAATATATTAAATAATGAAATGTGAGTACCTCATTTTTATAACAAATCCTGTTATTTCAGCCCATACAATTAATTCATTCAATAATTTACCATAATTACTAGAGAATATTACGGCATTAAAATGATATTGTTGATAGTGGAATTCATTTAGTTAAATAAACACATTATATTCCAAACAACAACAAATTAAAAAAGAAAGTACCAAATGAAAAAATATCAAATTACATTTTTTTTTAAATGAAACTTCTTAGCTGGTGGTGGCCCATTGGAATATCTCATAGGGTGAAATCAGTTGAGTTGTGACGTAGATCTATGCATGTGCAGACTGGGGTAGTAGAAGGGGGGCACAAGTTCTCAGCAAAGACCTCAGACTCGCTCTCCTATGCGGTCCTATGAAGGAAGGGAGCAGGGCAGTTGCTGCTAGGGGGCTGGGCAGCTTCCTCCATCCTAATTGGCTGCAATACACAGCATCAGCCAATATGGAGGAAGTAGCAGGAGCCTGAGGGTGGGGCTAAAGAGTTCAGAAAAAGCATGGAGCAGAGAGAGGTAAGGTTGTGTGTCCTATGTCCTCTGTGGATTTTTTCTGTGTGTCTGTGTATTTGTTCTGTGTGTCTATGGGGGCTATTCACTAAGCGGTGAGCTTTTGCGCTGGCGTGAAATTTTTTTCACGTCAGCTAAAAAGTGAAGATTGAGACGCAATGCACTAAGGAGTTCAGCGCATTCGGGATCAGCCATGTTCAAATCTGCCCGATCGTGCGTGCTTCCCCCCCCTGCTATCACGCTTAAAGTTCAAGTGCGATTGCTGATAGAAAAAAAAGCCTCCTGCAACATTTTCATGGAGAATCTGCATCTCCATGCACGGCTGTTACAGGCGATCGTGCATTAAGAATATACATTTTAATAATAATGTACATGAGCAGGGGGTCTCCGGAGCTTAACCGCATTGGTTTCAGGTCCGGGACCCCCTACTTCATGAGATACAAGCTCCGTTATGGGGTGCCGGTATCCCCTGCACTTTTAAAGCGTCCGTCATTTGACCGGGGGATTTAAATTCTGCAGGGGATACCGGCACCCCATAACAGGGCCTTTATCTCCTGAAGTAGGGGGTCCCCGAAGGCTGAAACCAATGCGGTTTAGCTCTGGAGACCCCCTACACATTTACTTTGCTGTCAAAACGCATACAACAATAAACAATAACTCATTACCGTAGCAGATAGCTGCTATGGTAATGAAGCTGCATTAATGTCAATTTGAATAATAGTCTGCAGGGGTCCCCTGAGCTGAAACGCAATGATTTCTGGCTCAGAGACCCCCTCTTGCCGAGTTACAGGCCCTGGTATGGGGCATCGGATGCCAGTGTCGACGCCATCTGACGTAGACCATGTTACAGAGGCTTGGGGGAGAACAGATGTGATGTCATCCAAAGTCTATTACATGGAACTTCAGCCAATCAGATTGGGGATTTCGTTCCCACGCTCTGATTGGCTACCGTGCCATGTGACGGCGGTCATCTTGCTTTTTATGACATCATCTTAAAGGCAAATGAAGCACAGCCACTCTGATTGGCTGGCGTCATTTCCTTTCAATGACGTCATCAATTTTTTTGTTGTTGCAAAATCACATGGTTTTCATGGCCAAATCAGGGCCGTGGGAACCATATGATGAAAATGTGACGTCATAGGCCTATAAAATCCTATGTTGTCTCATTTTTAAGCCAGTCGCCTTTGAGGGAGGACCTCCCCTCCGAAGAAGAGGACCAGGGCATGGCGGAAAAAGGTAAGAAGACCCCGGAAGACCCGGAGAAGGTAAAGAAGACCCTGAAGACCCCAAGACTGACGGTATGGATTATAAATAGAAGAAAGAAGACACACACTTGGATTGTAATTTTTTTTATTTTATGGTTACCTGGTTCCTGTCGGTGGATTGCTGGTTCGAGAGCATGTGGTTCCCCTGGAGTCAGTGAGTGTGTCATCTAATGGTAAGTAAACAAAAGAAATGCATTTTATGTTACTTTTACATGTTTTTGAATTTTTTTTTTATGTGATTTTTTAAAGTCCATTTATTAGCCCAGGATTTATGCATGTTCTCATGGATATGCATACATACAGGGACACTGAATGGTTGTATTATATTGTAATTTTTGATGTAATGTAATTGTTTTTTATGCTCATTTATTGCCCCTGTATGTAATGTATAATCTATATGGCTAGACACACAGGGATAATAAATGATTGTTTTGTAAATGTTTATTTATGTTCTTTTGATGTTTTTAAAATGTATTTTGCAGCTTTGTTTAGAAATTGGTGTGTGTAATGTAATTGTTACTTAGTTACATGTAATTTTTGATGGTCTTTGCAATAGTTTATTTCAGGGGCTTGCTTTTTAATATTTGCTTATTTTTGGTAGTTAGATTTTGTATGATGGTGGTTACTTGGAAGTTTAATTTTTTTCACAATGGTTTGGTTTTAGGAGTTGAATAGTGTAATTGATTTTGATTGGATTATAATTGATTTTTGATTAGATTAATTGATTAATGGTACATTTTTGTATGTTTACTTGCTTAGTTTTTATTTGATATTTTGGATTGCATTGTATCTTGTTGTTAATTGTTTATTTTATTTTGAACATTGATTTGTCATAGTGTTACATGATGCACAGATTAATTGTATCATGTACACACTAAAATGCAATTGTTTGATTGCCATTTGGTATATATTTATTTGTCTAGGTACTGTTTTGTTGGGATATGAGATATAATATATTTTGCAATGTGCTGCTGGTTTAATTTTCTGATGCAATGTGCTGTTTTTGAGTTTGAGATTTCATGATTTTATTTCTGCATTTTTTTGTAATCCTTAACCATTTATTTGTATTTTGGTGTTATATATATATCCAGTGTTCGACAATTATATAAATTAACACGCCCGGGGCGTGTGGATTTAACCTCCGGGCGAGTAAATATTGGCCCAAGCTGCACACGTGTTTTATAAATTTCCCCCACTCGCGCTGCTGTTTTTCCCGCGCTCGCGCTGGAGAAAAAAAAAAAAAAGGCGGAGGCGGGTTCATGTTGTTGGGGGAGATTACCCGCTTCCGGCTCTCTGAGCAGTGCCTTCGCTCCTCCCCCGCCTCTCAGCAACTTTCCCTCCTCAGCGCTTCCACTCCTCCCCCTTCCGGCAGCCAGCCCCTTCCACGCCTGTATGCCTCAGGCCCCTGCAGGGCCATCTGTCGCCCCCCCTCGCATTGGGCCATTCACCCCCCCCTCGCATCGGGCCATCCGCCCCCCCTCGCATTGGGCCATCCACCCCCCCCTCGCATCGGGCCATCTGCCCCTCACCTCCCATCGGGCCATCCCCCCCCTCGCATAGGGCCATCCGCCCCCCCCCTCGCATCGGGCCATCCGCCCCCCCCACATCGGGCCATCCACCATACCAATCTCTCCCGGCCTCCGTGACCACCCCCTCACCCCAAACTCTCCCGGCCTCCATCACCCCCCCTCACCCCAATCTCTCCCGGCCACTGAGCTGAGGCTGCTGCCGCCGCCCCCTTGTCCCGGCGGTGACCCGCAGCAACGGCCACCAAGGGTGACACCCAGCCTGCCCCCCACCTCTTCTCCCACTCTCCGTGGGATATGGCGCCCTCCGGGGGAGACCACAGCAATCCCAAGGTGTGTAGAGAGGGGGGGGAGAGTGTGTTTGTGTAGGGGGGAGAGAGAGAGTGCATGGGAGTGTGTGTGTGTGTGTGTGTGTGCTTGTGTGTGTGTGTGTGTGTGTGTGTGTGTGTGTGTGTGTGTGTGTGTGTGTGTTTGTGTGTGTGTGTAGGGGGGGAGAGGGAGAGAGAGAGAGAGAGAGAGAGAGAGAGAGAGAGAGAGAGAGAGAGAGAGAGTGAGAGAGAGAGAGAGAGAGTGTGTGTGCATGGGAGAGTGTGTGTGTGTGTGTAGGATACCAGAAGTGTCACATCAACCCCCCCAATCACTCCAATCACCCACCACCCCATCATCCCAATCACCCCACCCCATCACCCCCCCAAACCCCATCACCCCCACAACCCCCCATCCCATCACCCCCCATCCCATCACCCCCCCCCAACCCCACACCCCATCACCCTCCCAAACCCCCCACCCCATAAACCCCTCACCCCATCATCCCGTCACCCTGCCCCGTCACCCCCCCACCCCATCACAACCCACCCCATTACACCCCACCCCGTCACTCCCCACCCCATCACCCCCCACCCCATCACCCCCCACCCCATCACCCCCCACCCCATCACCCCCCACCTTGTCACCCCCCACCTTGTCACCCCCCACCCCATCACCCCCACCCCATCACCCCATCACCCCACCCAGTCACCCCATCACTCCACCCAATCACCCCACCCAATCACCCCACCCAATCACCCTGTCACCCCACCCAATCAAGCCCTCTATCTCTCTCGCCCCCTCTCTCTCTCGCCCCCTCTCACCCCCTCTCTCTCTCTCACCCCCTCTCTCTCTCACCCCCTCTCTCTCACCCCCTCTCTCTCTCACCCCCTCACTCTCTCACCCCCTCTCTCTCTCATCCCCTCTCTCTCAGCCCCTCTCTCTCAGCCCCTCTCTCTCACCCCCTCTCTCTCACCCCCCCTCTCTCTCTCACCCTCTCTCTCTCTCACCCTCTCTCTGTGTCTGTCTCACACTCTGGAACTGAATATCTTACTAACCCTATATATCTTAACTGCCCTATACTACACCGAAATAACCTATACTGCTTTCTTCCAGATCTGACTCAAGCTTCACACGGAAGACATCGGAACCCCCCTAACCAAGAAGACAGGTAGGGAACACCTCCCCTCCAATGTATAACATTGCGGGAATGAGGATACCTGGACATTGAGGGACTGCGGATCAGGTAAGATCTGGCATTTACACACACACACACACACACACACACACACACACACACACACACACACACACACACACACACACACACACACACACACACACACACACACACACACACACACACACACACACACACACACACACACACACACACACACACACACACACACACACACACACACACACACACGACTAATTGTAGTATAATGTAATACAATAAATACATTTATGTCAAAAATGAATGTTGTTCTGACTAGGAATTTATTAAATGTGTTTTATTTTAAAGCAGGGTTGGGGGCGGGACTAGGGGTGGGACTAGGGGTGGGGTTAGGGGCGGGGTTAGGGGCGAGTAGCTTTTTTGGTTGGGCTAGTAGATTTTTTGTATTTATGGGGTGGCACAGGGTGTGGGTGGGTTATGTATTGTTTATTAAATATAGTTATGTTTATTGTGGGTAGCAGGGGTGGGGGAACGGGGTATTGTCCCAAGCCAGGGTGGGTAGGGCACCCGGTGTGTAGTGGGTGAAGGTGGTTAGGCCTCACGGTGTGGGTAGTTAATGACCGCTAAATTGATTAAGGGGTTTTGTGGACATTACATTGGCTCTTTTTATTATTGTGTATGTTTTGTAGCACCGGAGGGGGACATGGGCATGATGAGAATGAAGACGGCCTTTATCGTGGGTTCCTGGAAAAGGTAAGTGCATTATGTATTTACTGTATTTATTGTTATTAATGTATTTTAAATGGGCAAATGCACTATTATCCATATGTGGATAATAGCAATTTTGCCCATTACTGTATTGCATGTGTTAGGGCGCAGGGAGAGGGGGTGTATTTATTTACAAATATTGTTTATTTTTGGGGGGCACACCATTGGTACCGCAGACCCGCATACATCCACAGGGACACTGGGACGCCTGCTAGGGATCACCCGGTGATCCGTGGGGTCAGCTGGGTACACCCGCCGGCCTGTTGTATGAATGGTGTGCATACAAAGAGGTAAACAAAGAAAATTTTCTATGTCCTGCTCCTTTTGCACCTGCCTTGAGCTGGCATGCTTTTTTCAGCACATTTTTAAAGCACGATCACTTCTCGTAGCTTTGAAGATCGCGGAGACTGGCAGAAATCTGCGCATTTAGCTGATCGCACGGGATTTGTGGGACTTAGAAAAATATCTCGAAAAAAGCCAGTTTAAGAGCGTTATCACTGCTCTGTGAATCGCGCTGAGCGCAATATCACATTCTAAAAGCACTTTGCGCTCTTAAAACGACTTATCACTGCTTAGTGCATAGCCCCCTTATGTGTCTGTGTATTTGTTCTGTGTGTCTGTGTGTCTTCTCTGGCTGTCCTGTGGGGGTGAGAATGAAAGGGAGGGAGATGAAGGGAGGGGGTTGTGAGAGGATGAATAAATACACACACACAAATGTATTTGTGTGTGTATATATATATATATATATGGAACCAACAGAGAAAGCAACCTTGTAAAAAGCACACAGACATACCTTAAAGTGTAAACAAAGAATTTTATTAAAGTGAGTTAAAATAGGGGATAAAGTTAAAAGATGAGGGGGGCTCAGCTCTACCACACAATATGAACCTAGAGGCAAGGGTCTAAACATAGAGCCAATTCTGACATGCACAGGACGCAGGGAGCTCTGTAAAAGCACACCTGTGAAATGAGAACCCACACTGAAAATAAGTATATCCACGTTAGAATAATCACCATACAATCGTAATGAGAGGTTGCATGAAGTGGATACAAGGAAGGTACAAGTAGCAATGTGAAATATACATCATAACTCAGTGTAGGGGTATCACGGGCAAAAGAGTAGGTCAGAGCCTCATATCAGATGAAAGAAGGTAGGGGCCCCCCTCAGCAGACTCCCACTCCAACGTGTTTCGACTAGAAACCATCTTCTTCGGGGAGTGGTGAGGGGAGGAATGAGCTTGCATTTATAGGGGTTGTAAGTAGAGTGAATTGGCGCCAAAATGGATTAAAATACAGAGAAGCTGTGACAGGTGGGCGTGCTCTCGTTAAGGTGCTTCATCCCGGTTACTGGAAAAGCATAACAACTGACCTGATTGGTCTGCAAAGTCAGGTGCTGCGCAGAGGAACAGCCGTAAAAAAAACAAAAAAACGGAGTATGACGTGATGACGTCATCGTGCGTGGCTCGTCATGATGCAATGTTACCATGGTGACCACGAAGCTGTGTTATCAAACAGACAGCAGCCCAGGTTGCAAGGAGCTACCATGGTAGTATTGGATTGAAATAAAGGGCCATGTTGATCCTATGAAAGTCTTGAGCCCCAATGGAACATGTATATTGATATGTTGTGCAATCTAGAGATGACGCGGATGACGTCATAGCGCAATATATACTGTTTGCCTGAGAGTATCAGAAGGATCATATACATATAACCAGGATGACTGGTGACTAAGGGGGCATCATAAGACTGGGGAACCAATATTGCATGCATGTGGACAGCCAACAGAATAATAAATATTTGATTAACCATAGTAGATATATACTTACTGGTGCATTAATTATGGAGAAAGTCTCTCTCATATACAAATTATAGCCATGTCAAAACTGTAAATTAATGTACGGTATACATCTATGATAATAGATCAAAATGAATACATGCACTAAGATCCTAATTATAACGAATATATACAATTTGTCATGGTAGTATATATGCTTAAACACAACCAGTCTCAGATGTTTTAGACTTAATATGGCATAATCAATAATGTTGGCAAACGTTACAAGGTCTTGAATGGCCATGTTAGTCCCATAGAAGTCTGCAAACCCCATGACTTATGCATATAAGTAGGGCAATCACATAATGATGAAAAATCTGCGTAGTGACACGGTGTATAGAATAGCCTCGGTGAGGCAGTGAGATCTTACAGCTATACCCATAATAGCTGATAGCTAAAAGGGCATAATATGGCACAACGAGATAAAAAGTCCTCCATGTTTAAAATGAATTCATGAAAGATGGAGCTGTTTTGTCACATAAGTAGCCACAATACAAAATCCTGACTTGAAATTATTCTAAAGTACAGGGAATAGTCCAAGTATAGACTGAAAATGTCCTGATAGAAATATCGTCTATGCCAACTGTGTAAGCAAAATAGTATAATGGCACAGGGATAATCCAATTGTGGAGATCCTTGGTAAAGTTTGGATATATAGTTGGTCCTGTTGAAGATGATGGATTCCCAAGTAGAGAAGGTTGATCTTTCAAAATTGGGATAGATTCTTTAAAGATAAAGTTGCATTCTTCCACAGGTGACCACGAACCGACAGTCCTGGACATACATGCTAGTCCACAGCATCAACACATATGGGAGGGACAAGGTAGAAAATCCAAACATTAGAGCATTTCAGATCAGATTACGGGAGAACAAATCAAGACAGAGGGGCAATGTTTATAAGAACATGGCATAGCTCAAATAATCGTTCAAACCACGTGGAATCAGGGTACCCAGTTGTACGATCCATCTGCACTCCCTCCTCAACAGAGCCCTCTCAAGATCGCCACATCCTTATGATTGACCCCGAACTTAGGAACGCACTTGGCGACCATGCCAGCTTGGCAATCCGCAGATCTCCCATTTTAGGGGATAAGTTAACTCGGAGCCACTATGCCCCCCAGGCCAATCCAACCTTTTTGTCCCAAAAACGCAAGCTGGGTTTTTACAAATGTGGTATGTGTTCTGCTTGCAGATACATGCATCAAACGTCCACATTTGACAATTCTAATAAGACACACACGTACAAGATACTCTCTTTTTTAAATTGTAAGAGCAAGGGAGTAGTGTATCATCTTGCATGCCCTTGTGGCCTTGCCTATGTGGGCATGACCACAAGGGAGTTTCGCTTCCGTGTATTAGAACACACTCGTAATATCAAAAATGCTCAAAGAGATGTTGATTCTTGTAAAAAGATCAGTTCAGTGGCGCGCCACTTCTTGCGTTGTCATGGGTCCGACAGTGCGGTCCTTTCTGCATTTGCCTTCGACAGGGTCTCTCTCGGTGCCCGGGGTAGCGATCTTGAGAGGGCTCTGTTGAGGAGGGAGTGCAGATGGATCGTACAACTGGGTACCATGATACCACGTGGTTTGAACGATTATTTGAGCTATGCCATGTTCTTATAAACATTGCCCCTCTGTCTTGATTTGTTCTCCTGTTATCTGGTCAGAAATGCTCTAATGTTTGGATTTTCTACCTTGTCCCTCCCATATATGTTGATGCTGTGGACTAGCATCTATGTCCAGGACTGTCGGTTCGTGGTCAGCTGTGGAAGAATGCAACTTTATCTTTAAAGAATCTATCCAAATTTTGAAAGATCAACCTTCTCTACTTGGGAATCCATCATCTTCAACAGGACCATCTATATATCCAAACTTTACCAAGGATCTCCACAATTGGATTATCCCTGTGCCATTATACTATTTTGCTTGCACAGTTGGCATAGACGATATTTCTATCAGTACATTTTCGGTCTATACTTGGACTATTCCATGTACTTTAGAATAATTTCACGTCAGGATTTTGTATTTTGGCTACTTATGTGACAAAATATCTCCATCTTTCATGAATTCATTTTAAACATGGAGGACTTTTTATCTCGTTGTGCCATATTATGCCCTTTTAGCTATCAGCTATTATGGGTATAGCTGTAAGATCTCACTGCCTCACCGAGGCTATTCTATACACCGTGTCACTACGCAGATTTTTCATCATTATGTGATTGCCCTACTTATATGCATAAGTCATGGGGTTTGCAGACTTCTATGGGACTAACATGGCCATTCAAGACCTTGTAACGTTTGCCAACATTATTGATTATGCCATATTAAGTCTAAAACATCTGAGACTGGTTGTGTTTAAGCATATATACTACCATGACAAATTGTATATATTCGTTATAATTAGGATCTTAGTACATGTTTTCATTTTGATCTATTATCATAGATGTATACCATACGTTAATTTACAGTTTTGACATGGCTATAATTTCTATATGAGAGAGACTTTCGCCATAATTAATGCACCAGTAAGTATATATCTACTATGGTTAATCAAATATTTATTATTCTGTTGGCTGTCCACATGCATGCAATATTGGTTCCCCAGTCTTATGATGCCCCCTTAGTCACCAGTCATCCTGGTTATATGTATATGATCCTTCTGATACTCTCAGGCCAACAGTATATATTGCACTATGACGTCATCCGCATCATCTCTAGATTGCATAACATATCAATATACATGTTCCATTGGGGCTCAAGACTTTCATAGGATCAACATGGCCCTTTATTTCAATCCAATACTACCATGGTAGCTCCTTGCAACCTGGGCTGCTGCCCGTTTGATAATACAGCTTCGTGGTCACCATGGTAACATTGCGTCATGATGAGCCACGCACGATGACGTCATCACGTCATACTCCGTTTTTTGTTTTTTTTACGGCTGTTCCTCTGCGCACCACCTGACTTTGCAGACCAATCAGGTCAGTTGTTATGCTTTCCCAGTAACCGGGATGCAGCACCTTAACGAGAGCACGCCCACCTTTCACAGCTGCTCTGTATTTTAATCCATTTTGGCGCCAATTTACTCTACTTACAACCCCTATAAATGCAAGCTCATTCCTCCCTTCACCACTCCCCGAAGAAGACGGTTTCTAGTTGAAACGCTTTGGAGTGGGAGTCTTCTGAGGGGGGCCCCTACCTTCTTTCACCTGATATGAGGCTCTGACCTACTCTTTTGCCCGTGATACCCCTACACTGAGTGGTGATGTATATTTCACATTGCTACTTGTACCTTCCTTGTATCCACTTCATGCAACCTCTCATTACGATTGTATGGTGATTATTCTAACGTGGATATACTTATTTTCAGTGTGGGTTCTCATTTCACAGGTGTGCTTTTACAGAGCTCCCTGCGTCCTGTGCATGTCAGAATTGGCTCTATGTTTAGACCCTTGCCTCTAGGTTCATATTGTGTGGTAGAGCTGAGCCCCCCTCATCTTTTAACTTTATCCCCTGTTTTAACTCACTTTAATAAAATTCTTTGTTTACACTTTAAGGTATGTCTGTGTGCTTTTTACAAGGTTGCTTTCTCAGTTGGTTCCATATTATTTCAACCTTTAGCACCACTGTTGATTATGATTTATAATACTTATTGACAGTTGTTGTGGACACTAGTGATTTATAGTGTTGAGCGATATTTCTGTGTGTCTCATCATATATATATATATATATATATATATATATATATATATATATATATATATATATATATATATATATACATATATATATATATATATATATATATATATATATATATATATATATATATATATATATATACAGCTCAACCCCCTTATAACGCTATGCTTGGTGTCCAAAGAATCACATTGTGCTTTAAGCGGATCGCATTAGAAATAATGCACAATTGTATGCATTGTACAATAAAATATTTAAGATACCAATAATCGTGTTGTAAAGTATTCATAAATACAAAATTTGGGAGCCACGCTTACATTGCGTTATAAGCGGATTCGCGTTGTAACGGATCGCTTTATAACGGGGTTGAGCTGTTTATATATATATATATAGATATATGTAGCCCCATTTCCTCATGTATGAAGAAAACTACCTGTGCTGCTGTTACCTGCGTGGCTAACAGGACGCCTGATCCTCCACCGCTAGGAGCCTTGGGTGATCACGTTCTTTGCTCCACAGAGCCTCAACCTGAGAGAAATCCTAACGTACAGCACCGACAATGTTTATTCGACTAAAAACCGCACGGCTGGATGCGTGGCGGCAGCGTGGAGAAGCGTTGGGAAGCGGCTCGTTCGCGTGACGTCGGTGACGTCACAGTGACGTGCGCGCCCGGCTTCCCCGGCTTCCCCGGCTTCCCCAACTCCCCTGAAGGTTTGAAATGAGGTAAGCGGGGGAGCGGGGATGCAGAGGGGCACAGCAGGAGCCGCTAGGGGGTCGGGAAGGTATTTAAATTGCGCGCCGATTGGAGGGGGGGGAAACGGAGGGGACGCGGCTGGATGCGGCTGGCGCACTGACTATTCTCAGCACCAGCCGGAGTAAGTCCTGGTCAACCGGCGGCTTTTGCTTCAATAAACATTGTCGGTACTGTAGTAGGATTACCCCTCACAGGACCCAATAGTCAGTAAATCACACCGAGTATATACAGATGCAGTGGCCATAATTCGAACATTTGCTTGGTAAACCGAGATGGTCAGTTGCAGACATAATGGCCCATCGGAGTAACAAAGCAGGGGTCCCTGCTGTGTGCGTCCTACCGGGGTCTGTCTTTCTGTAATAGATGCGCAGTAAGAGATATGCTGAATCAGTCACTTTAACTGTGCGCCTCTCACAGGCGATCGCGGGGGTTTTATTAAAATTCTTACTACAGTAGTGTAGCAGGGGATCTCTTGAGCTGAACCGCATTGGTTTCAGGTCCGGGGACCCACTACTTCCCGAGATACAGGGCCCCGTTATGGGGTGCCTGTGGCGGTGAAGGTGTTAACCAGGCTTATAATAAAGGTCAAGCCCACTTGGTTAACTCTGACCCGGGCGTTAGGGTCTTAGATTGTCAGCTCTGGGATCCAGATGGCATAAATGTATTACTGCAACTGTATACTACTTTTGCCACATTAAAGAATTATGTGATTTGTTTTCCTTTCCAGGGATGCTGGGATTGGGAGATTTCAAGGCTGTAAGTTTCATGGTGGGTTTGGCAGAGAAAGTCTTTGCAGAATACGTCAATGTAGCGGGGTTCCGGGTTATGGTATACTCCAAAAGTTGTGTATGGAGATTGAGTTATATCCTCGGATACAGCTAAGCGCATTACTCCGCCAGCCTCGTACCCTGAAAACGCTCTTACGACTCACCGCCAGAGTCCCTGCTGCAGCATCTTCCAGACAAGGTAAATGAGTATGAAGTGGTTAAAAGATATCTCCAGGTATACACGGAGTCCTTAGTATAGCAAGGGGCTCCCCAGTATAGCAGAGGTACCCACATACTGTACCTGCCCAGGTATCCTGAGCCTAGAGTAAGGGTTCAGGAGGGTGTTCACGCTAAGGTTATGAAGCTGAGCAGATTTGCAGTGTTTTAAAAGTTTCAAAGTATTTTTCTAATGTGTGCCAAGAAGGAGGCTCGTGAATGTGGGGAATATTTACACTCACTCCATGCCTGACACCAGAATAAGAACTCTACTTTTTTGCACGCAGCAGACAGGACACCACATCTTTTATTAAAAAGGAATAGTTTAATATGTATGGTATAGATATTGCTGACCTGTATATGAGCTGAGGGCTTTCTAAGTCATGGATTCTGGAAGGCACAGATGGTTACCAGTCTTGGCTCTGCTGTGTCTGTCCAGGGGCCATACTTCAAAGGGCTCAGAGATGCCTAGGTGTTAGGCCAGATGGGCCCTGCCATTATTCTAGAGCACCCATATCCTGGCCTTACACAGGGAAACCTAACACCCTTTGCTAAACAGCCAGCTGCTGTGGAGCCTCGCACCGTGGGGGGCAAAGAGGCAGAGGGGGATATTTCACCTGCCCATGGAAAAGGCTCAGGGGTGGGAAACCCTGTATGCTTGTCTTAGATTGGTTGCTAGGCAGGTTGCTAAGGTTTTTGATTGGGCTGCAGGTTTTCTGGGAAGAAAAACGGGAGGTTTTAAAAGGTCTGACACGGCCCAGATTTGGCTGTTCTCCAGTTCCCCAAGTTTTCCAAGTTATTCCCAGAACTCTCTCTGTTGTTGTTTTTCTTTTGTGTTCCAATGTAGTTCTGTTTGTGCCAAGTGATTCCAGAAGTGCAGTTTGCCATAAGGGCAAGAACGGGTCGGACCGGACCCAAGGACGCCTTGCTGTGATTGCAAGGAAAGGCTGCAGGACTTTTTAAACCAGAAAGTCCCCACTTCAGCACTGGACTGTTTTAAAGACTTTATTTCAATCAGGAAAGTTAGTTTGTCAACCCCAGACCCCCAGTAAGTGTATCTTTTTCTGTCTATTGTAATTCAATGTGTGTTTGCCTTTTTCTATGGAATAAATTACAATTAATGTTACTTATTGGCTTTGCTCAATGATTAGATCCCGGTATAAAGGTGTATTTGCCTGATCTTCCATGACAGTGCAGATTTCCCCAATGTTAAAATCCTGTGGGTCACGTGACCATGGGATCTAAACAAAGTAGAGGGATACTGGTGCCCCATACAAGGGCCTGTATCTCGGAAAGTAGGGGTCCCCGAGGCTGAAATCAACTTTGTTAAACTCAGGAGACCCCCTGCTCCCTCACACTGGTATCATACACCTCCCCTAAATAAAAAATCATTAATTTGGGGATAGCTGCTAAGATAATAACGCTGCTTACATTTTATTTTTATTCATAGTGTGTGTAAGCAGAGCGTCTCCTGGACTGAACAAAATTGATTTCAGTCGGGAACCCCCTACTTCCCGAGTTACAGGCCCTGGTTTGGGGTGCCGGCATCTCCTCCATGTTAAAATCCACGTGGGATGTAAACAAAGCAGAGGGATACCGGCACACCATACTGGGTCCTGTATCTTGGAAAGAATAAATCACGGAGCCGTTGTTGTGTGCTCTGCTGTATTCCACACGGTATTAACTCTGCATTCATGCTGCTGTTCACGCCGCATTCATGCTGCCAGGCACTCGCGGTTGATCTATTCAATTTAATGGTTTCGGATGTCTTTGGGTGTATTCTTCGCATATCCGCCAGGTGGCAGAAATTAATGAATTGTAATGTGTACAGTTCTGTCTGTGCTACTGTGTCAATTTGCAGGTTTTAAAACAGATACTGTAATAACCAAGTCTACTACAGTGGTCCACTGAGATTTGACCTTGAAGACGTTATCCAATTTTGGCGCTTCATAATAAAAACTTATACAACTTATAAAACTCAAAGCTGTGTGTTTTTTTCTACATTCCTAAAGTATTCTTGCACAATTGCTGGACTGGACATACTGTAATGTGCACACCACAGACGTATAAAAAACCTGACTGTAGTTATGCATTTTTAATATGTTCTGCAATTAATGCTAGTGTAGATAAAATAGGGACTGTTGCAGAAATAGATGATTTTTTTCATTTTGAACTTTGATTTTTACATGTTTTCTCCTGACGTTCGTGCGTGGAAGTGTGTGAAAGAAAAACCTTAAGTAACGATCAGTGTTTTTTTTCGCATTGCTCCTACTGCCGGAGATACAAGAGGGTATTGGGGTGTGGCCCCAGAATTTCATAGTAGATTTGATCATGGCAATTTCAAAAGAAGAAAGGTCGGGTTTAATCCATATAAGATTTGTCAATCCCAATCCAGCAATGTGCCAGAGCCAGCACCAGCACCGGCTTACAATAACGGTCTGACCGTCAGTGAAAACCTGGTGAACCGCAATCCTTGCTACCTGTCCCCGCCAGAAAACCTGCAAAATTGCCAGCCTGAGCCTGATTTCATGTACAGGTACCAGCAAGCTTGCATGTACCAAAAAGATTTCCAGCTTTATCAGCTGTCAACTATAGGAGTAGCAGGGCAGCTGTCACCTGTCAACTATAATGAAGACTACAGGAGTTACAGTGGCTCATCATGAACTCTTTTATATATTGAGGCAACGTTTAAAAGTCGAATTATGGGGTGAAAATGAAAAATTCATGGTTGGCCTTTGTCGGGTACACCGTTTGACCTGATGAAGGCTAACCCAGAGACATTCTACACCCTTTGTATTTAAAGCGCTCTCGCCTTAAACCTTTCTCACTGACTGCCCCACACCTCTGGAATGCCCTTCCCCTCAATACCCGACTATCACCTTTAAGACCCACCTTAAGACACACTTGCTTAAAGAAGAATATTAGTAGCACTGTGGCAAATACTATACACAATATATAAAGTTTCTGTACGTTCTCCCTACCAATTAGATTCTAAGATCTTCAGAGCAGGGTCTCCTCTTCCACAATGTTACTTGTATGTCTGATGCACTTATTCCAATGAAGTGTGATTTGTAGTTCTTTGTTATTTATATGATTGTCAAGTGTATTACTACTGTAAAGTGCTATGTACATTAATGGGGCTATATAAATAAAGACATACATACATTCATACACTGTGCTTGCTTTTCTGTATTTATATCACTCTGCACAATACATCTTTTTTCTTTATTCAAAATGTCAGAATTTTCTGATAATTTTTCCTATTCTGCAGGCCCCCTGGTATTTTATTATATCTGGATGGGTTTATGGGTCACCAGCCTACCTGTAGAAGAACCTTTCTAAAATGTAGAAATATTATCGTAGGTAAGTATCCACCATACCAACTCTACTGTCAAGTTGAAAAGTCAAAAGTTTTTTTTTCTCTTGTCATCATAATGCCATTAAAGATTGATGAGAGGGAGGGGTTCAGAACACACCCATATGGTGTTATGTTGTGTTTCAATTAAGGGAATTTAAAATATAAACCCTGCAACTGAGTTATGAAATTAGATTTCAAATAAGAGAGTGTCCATGCTGGAATACGTGAAATATCAATTTCCACTCAAGACCCTTTGGGTAAAAATCTGAAAAATGTTAGATGATAACATTTGTTAGATTATTTGTTTATCCTTTTTATTTGAAGAAACTGCCTGCATTTTATACTGGAGGTTCTAGTAATATTATTTTTCTGTAACCTAAGCACTGTGCTTTTTGTATATTAAACCTAAACTTTAATAAGTACTTACTTTGGTCTCTGAACTGTTGCACGCATTGTAGAGGGTAAATTACATTTTCGGACACATTTTTCTATGACAGATTTTTGTGCATAGTTTTCTTATCAATTCACCTTATTACATACTGTAGGTAGCACCCTTTGCCAGCTTCCAGGCAGTTAGGCACAACCATATATTCTATTACTTTCATCACTATTGTACAGAATATTGATTGTCTGCTAGTGATCTTTTGCGTTTGCAGTTTTCTTAATAAACAGAGACCAGAGGCTCGGCAAATTAAAATGTTGATTATTTATTTGGTGGTTGCACCAGGTTAAAGATATAAATTGTGATCAAGGGAGGGTCGTTACTATTCATTTGAGGGACCTTTGGGCAGTTGAAATTTAGTCATCTGTGTGTATTAACACGTATATAAGTGTTATAAGTGTCACATATATATGTCACGTGATCACAGGTGTGTCATTCATGATGGATTGAGAAGAGATACAGTATTATTAATTTGAGGTATCATGTATGGATAAAAGTGAATCAGCTAGATACAGTAGCTGTGTGTATTAATCTTCACCACATATGCAAGTCACGTGCTTGCAGTTGTGCCATATGTGACAATCATCATCACCAATAATAACAATAATAATATTATTAATTATCAATTTGTACTATTCAATGAAGCAATGGTTTGATTTCATTTTAATAAAAAGTATGTCTCTGCTTTTCATATCAGATTTATAGTTTTACATTACTGTATACAACCACATTACATTGCATATTGTGGTGCCATCGCTGTCCTCTAGGGGCTGAATAGGGCAGCCCAAAGAGAAACCGTCAGCTGCTAACTAATGAAGCTAATCAGCCTGCTCTGAATAGTCAGGAAGTGCTTTAAAAGTCTGAAAGCTGCCATGCACTAGGAGAGACTGTTTTTCCCCAGAGAAGGGGGGGGGGAGATCCTCCCCAGCTAATGGATAAATGGAAGGATCCAGCGCTCCATGGATTTAAAAAAATCAATTTTATTGCGCCATACACAACGACTGTTTCGACCTTAGTAGGTCTTTCTCAAGTGAAAAAGGCATAGTGCCAAAGACAGAAACAGGAGTATATATACCCCCTACAATCACATAACAAAGTGATAAACATCAAAACACCTGATCCAATAGCAATCACATAGCATTAAATACAATATTAAACACATGAACAGTCTTATCTTTAGGCTCCTGATTGGCTGCAACATCTTTCCTTCTGTGTTTGCTGATATCCCCACTGCTGTTGTGAATCTCTATTGATGTTGATGATCCCGGAAGTGCGTCACACGCATGCGTGGTCGTGCATTCCACGCATCCATTCCTGCATTCCAGCGACGTCATTCCTCATCCGGTTTGGTACTTCAGCTGAAGTCCCGCGAGATTACGGCCCTCCATCTCTTCCTGGTGTCTTTACAGGGCTTTTCAGCATAGGGGCTGTCATCTTCTTCAATCCGTCGCCATCCTCTCCTTAGCCAGTGGGGATCATCCATTTCTTTAGTCCAAAATGATGATGAGCACTAAAGAAATGGATGATCCCCACTTATAACACTTATAACATTTATATACATGTGGGTTTGAAAATAAATGTGGGGATTTAAAATGGCCACCCAACTGTACTGAAAAGCAAGCAAAGTCTGTCCCACTGTTTTTGACCAGTTGTACTTAAAGCATGCACAGAGTAAGTGTGAAGTACGGATGCAATAGTACCCAGAGGTCAGTAGATGAAGATATGTTAAGGTGCTGAACTCAAGCAGGAAAAAAAAAATTCTGAAGAAATGGTAAAGTTTGCCTGTTGGGTATGAAAAGGATTGCTGTGCTGTGTAAAGATAATGCAAGTGTTGAGTGTAATGTCTGCCCCGTCTGGTATGAAGAATTGAGGAAATAGTGCCTCCAATAGGTCAAGATGAAGGATACACCTGAAGGTAGAAAATGGAAGAAACAAAGTGTTTTATGTGTGTGGCAGTGAGAGGGTTAACCAGACCAATAATAAAGGTATAATGCCCAGCTGGTAAACCCTAAACTGTGTTGGGACAGAAGGGGTTAAAATGGATTGCAACCATCAGCCTATATTTTACCCTACACTATATTTGTGTCCCTGTTTTGCAGCTAAGAAGCTATCTGCAGTTACACTGAATGAATGAAGATATGTTAACTGTATTTGTGACACAAGGGGGAGCTGCTTCTAGCGCTGAACCAAGTGCTAAGTGAAGAAGCGTGCCGGTGAATAGGTGGCTGCTATGAAGCATAGATATCACTTCCTAAGCCGTAGACCTCTAAACCGCAAGTCAATTGGATAAGTGGTTTGCGGTCTAGCTGACGTGCCTTCTGTCAAAATGTATCCAGCGGTCTTGTTATCCACTTGAGCTGAATTGTTGGCGTGTGTCTGCGGTTACTGATCAAAAGCCAGCATGGATACATTGTATGCCGGCTTGTAACCCAGACACATTATAGGTCAAACCGCAAACCACATCACAGAGCCCATTCAATCAAGTGGATAACTTGCACTAGGAAAGAGCTAGCACTCTAAATTTTGGAGTGCAGTTAGTTACACATGTACCATGACCATACATATGAATTTTATATTTGTTACACATGCAGAACATACATTTATAAACATACTGTATTTCAATGGTGTTTTAAATGCAAAGACAGGAAACCCTTTCTGCCGGTCCGGCAATAAATCTATTAAAATGCACATATGTTATGGATGAATGAGCTGAGGGATTTTTTTTATCTCTGGACTTCAAAGGGCACCCTACTAAGGTGGTGCTCCAGTGTCTATGAGAAGTCTGGAGTTGAAAAGCCTCAGAGACCCTAGGTGTTAGGGTGGCCAGGATATGGTTAAGTACCAGATACCAGTGTGAAGTATGGGCACTTCACACTTGGTAGCCAAAATCCAGACTTACTGTCGCCAGGTAAGAGGATGGGCCTGGTATGCTAAGTATCTCAGGTGTGAGCTTAGCACATGCTCTGTGCAAACCAGGAAGCAACTTCTGCCCTCTCTGTAAGGTACTGGCAAATCAGGGATAGGTGGGGAAAATTATTCCCACGAGAGTATTGGGTGTATTTGTCTTCCAGAATTTGTTTGAGCTAAGGATTCCCGAACGAATTCTGCAAGGACATTACAAAATATTTCCTTTTGGCGGAGATATACTGATGTATCGGCCGTTATTCGAACACATCTCGGCGCCGATTTTGAGTTCTCTGCTGTTCCCCACGAAGCATGAAATGCAGCTAATCACCCCAGGCACCCACGCTTATCACGGATGTTTTGTTTGAATTTCATGGATTCTGTTTCTTTGTTTGCAATAAAATGGATGAATTGTAATGTGTACAGTACTGTGCTACTGTGTCAATTTCATGTTTTTAAAAGCCAGAACACTAAAATTTGTTTTTCTGCTCTCACCGTGCTCGCATATTAGTGAGGGAAGGCTGGAATTCATCCCGCGATTTCAACGGGATTGCGATGTACATGACGCGTGAAGTGTTCAAATAACGGCCGCTGCATCAGTAGGGCTGGCAAGTTGCGCCCTTAGCCAAGGACTGTCGCACGGCTTACATCGTGCACCCACTTGCAGGGGTGCCCAGAGACTTTGTTTCATTCCGTGGACATTTGATTTCGTTTCCCCATCCCAGTAAGTGTTTTATTGACTGTAATTGTGAATATTGTGTGTTTGTCTTAAAAGGAAATAAATGACCATTTATTTTGCCCATCTTGTGTGCGCAATCCAGAATCCTGGTATTAATGTGTTGGTAAGACCTCGTCTACCATGACAATGTGTAACTAGCTTTTGTAACCGTGGAGCTGCCGGCACATCTCCCCACGCTGCTGCCGCATCTCCCCTCATTGCCGGCACATCTCCACGCCCTCCCCCCTCTTCTCGCTGCCGGCACATCCCCCGGCCCCCCTCCCCCCTGCTGCCGGCACATATCCCCGCACCCCCTCCCCCCTGCTTCCAGCACATCTCCCTGTGCCCCCCTCCCCCCCTGCTGCTGCCTCATCTCCCCTAGCTGCCAGCACATATCCCCGCCCCCCCTGCTGGTACATCTCCCCCGACTTCCGGCACATCTCTCTGTGCTGCTGTCGCATCTCCCCTCGCTGCCTGCAAATCTCCCTGCCCCCCACTGGTACATCTCCCCCCGCTGGTACATCTTCCTGCACTGCTGCAGCATCTCCCCTTGCTGACGGAACATCTCCCCGCCCACCCCCTACTGGTACGTCTCCCCCGCTAGCTGGCATGTTGTAATGCTTGTGCGAGCCCACAAACAAGACCTGACCATGGCACTGAGGTGGGAAGGACTATGACACACACCCACAGTAGTGGGGGCAGGCCCAGAGGGTGGTTTGTAGCATTGCTGGGTCTGGGTATGAAGAAAGAGTTAATCCAATACTTGCCAGGGTCCGTGGGCTGGAGAGGTACATGTAGTTAAAGTCCGTACGCCTGTGGTCTGGGGTTGGAGAGGTACTCGTAGTCGTTATCCGTAAGCCAGGGGTCAAGAGCCAGAGAGAATCCAAATGCAAAGCCACGGCAGGTTAACTGCAGAGAACAAGACAAGACTGGGCTGGACAAGACAGGCACATGCAAAGGCTACACAAAGTTATGCTCAGCAATGAGACTGAGCAGGTTCTTATACAGTAAGTGACCAATGAGGTAGGAGGCGGAGCAGAGGCGCGGCCCCAGCAGAGGCAGGGATAGGCTGCAGGAAGATAAGGGCTAATAGCAATTTTGACTCTCAGCAGGGGCTCGTTGCGCTATGTCATGCGTGCACGCTGCACGCAGCGGAGGCGTGGCGCAGCCAAGGGAGTGGAGCTAATGTCCGTGACCTGGTAGAAGAGGAGCGTGTGCGCGCGCGCTCTGTAAACAGAGCGGGGGTGTGCAAACCAGCGGGGGTTGGATCGGAGGCAGCAGCCTCTGCAGTACTGGTAGGTAGAGAGGAGGGACCGCGCAGAAAGGGACGCGATCCCGAATCCTCACAGTACCCCCCCCCCCCTCTTGAGGATCGAAGTGTGGACGATCCATAAATGGCTTTTCTGGGTACCTGGTGTGGAACCGTCTGAGCAAGCCGGGAGCGTGGATCTGGTCTCTGGATACCCAAGAACGTTCTTGAGGACCGAAACCCTTCCAGTGTACAAGGAACTGCACTTTTCCTCTGGAAATTCTGGAATCCACGATTGACTTTATCTCGAATTCTACTTGACCATGGACCAACACGGGAGGAGGAGGAACAACATCAGGATAATGAGTACTCTGTTTGACAGGTTTCAAAAGAGAAATGTGAAATACCAATGGTATCTTCATAGATGGAGGCAAATCAAGGCGGTACGCTACAGGATTAATCTGTTCCAGGATCTTGAAGGGTTCTAGGAATCTGGGAGCCAATTGTAAGGTAGGAGTCTTTAATCTGATATTTTTTGAAGAGAGACACACCATGTCTCCTGTCTTGAACCTGGGTGCCTCTAGACGATGTCAATCAGTCTGGATCTTTTGTCTCTGAACAGATTTTTAAAGAGTTTTCCGAATCCTACTCCAAGAGTCTTGAAGGACGTTGACTCTACCATCACCGGCTGGAACTCTAGCAATGTTTAGAAGATAAAGGAAGAGAATTAGGGTGATAGCCATAATTGATGAAAAAGGGCGACTCTGGTGGACTCATTTCTGAGAGAATTGTGTGCAAACTCAGCCCAGGGTAATAGATTAGCCCAATTGTCTTGAGTCTCAGAAACAAAACATCTAAGATATTGGTCTAGTGATTGGTTTACCCTTTCTGTCTGTCCATTCGTTTGTGGGTGGTACCAACAAGAAAAAAGAAGCGAAAAATTGAGTCTTTGAGAAAATGCCCGCCAACATTTTGACTCAAAGTGTGATCTCCGGTCGGATATGATAGAAACAGGAACCCCATGTATTAAAAAATCTCCTTGATATAGACCTAAGCAAGAGTAGCAGAATTGGGAAGGCCCTTGAGGGGTATGAAATGGGACTGCTTTGAAAAACGATCCACGATGACCAGGATGGTATTCATACCATTTGCAATAGGTAGCTCAACTATGAAATCCATTGATAAGTGGGACCAGGGATGTTCCGGAATGGGAAGTGGACGTAGCAGACCAGCAGGCTTTTGTCGAACTGACTTATTCCAAGCACAGACTGAACAGGATGAAACAAATCCCTTAATGTTGCTCAACATCTCGGGCCACCAGAAGGTACATCTGATAAAGTCAGTGGTTCTTCAGATCCCAGGGTGACCGGCTGATTTGGAAGTATGACCCCACTCGAGAATCTTTTGACGGAATTTGGTTGCCGCGTAAAGACAGCCCTCAGGAACTTCCAGTCCTTCAGGCACCTGCGTCTGTGATTCCAGAATCTTGTCCAAGGTGTCGAAAGAGTTAGCAGCGATGATGAATTTAGAAGGGAGAATGGTTTCGGGAACTTCGTCTGACTTGTCCTCGGAAAGGAATTGACGAGATAATGCATCGGCATTTAAATTCGTAGTACCAGGAATTTAAGAAATTACATAATTAAATCTTGCTAAATATGTAACAGAAACCGCAATCACCAAATAGGTATCAATGAAATGGAAATATATGTCTGGTGCTCAAAGGGTTAATATATGATATTAACAGTGTTGATCAAAAAAAGAGTTTTGATCAGAAAGGCAACCCTCTATATACAGCACTCTAATCATATATAATGTATTAATGGACATAAAGGATTGTCCAGCTGATTTGCTTTGTCAGCAAGTACTGTCAGAATCACCGCAGAAGTCAAAAACAATACAATTTTATTACGTCTAAATTGACCTTAAAAACACAGATGCAGTATTAAAAATCCCCATATTGATGTGGCTATTATGGATATTGAAGTGTGTTCAGGTAAGTATTCTAGATCAAACTATTTAGTTAGTACTATCCAAACATCCAGAACTGCTGGACAGACAGCTGCCCATGTTTATGTAGTAAATCAGCAGACAATATTAAAACCAGATGCTACCTTGGAGCCCCTTTAGAAAGGGTGTTTCTAGCCTTTAAATAGCTCTCATGTATACAGAGATCCAATGATGTGCACCTATGTGGATATTAGGACGTTATATATACTCAGTTGTATTGCAGAGTATTGTACAATATAACTGTCTGATCCTTTGTTGGTTTTCAAATTAGTTAAGTCTCTGGTCACTAGTTGGTTAAAAACATGAACATTGGAACAAACTTCATTTGGAGGTGTGAATGTAGATTTGGGGAATGTTCGTAATGCTAAAGACACCCCTATTGCAAGGCATGTGATAGAACACCATAAAGGGGATACCAGAGCTATGCATTTTTGTGGAATAGACTATATATGCAAAGATCAAAGAGGAGGCAACTGGGACCAAAGACTGTTGCAACAGGAATGACGTTGGATCTTCCAACTCCAAACCCTGGCCCCAAATGGACTCAATGAGGGGTTCATATTTTCACCGTTTATTTGAATATACAGGGTAGGATGATGTCTGGACTCATACACTATACCCATCACCATCACAGATATGAATGGGATCTGCTTTGATTTATAGGAGCAGATCCTCACAATACATATTTTCAATTAATTAATTTTTACCACACTTGTTTCACTATCACGACATTAGGTGTGTATTTATATCTGAGTTTTAGGCTAATTAATTGAGCTAATGGACACACCACCCAATCCTACACCTGTACATTACACTTATCACATATTATTTAAACCTAGCACTAATTATGACCTGCATTGACCATTATGGGCAGGTCTTATATATTTTAGCACACACTCCTACACAATTACACCCTATTTTTTGTTTTTAACTAACCCTATAGTATTAATGTACCTAATTTATTTTAATCATCAAGTTTGTCCATTTATTTGTCCATTTTTATGTATGACAACATCATTCAATCCTACACCTGTACATTACACATATCACATACTAGTATACATTTCTGTATTAATTTGACCTGCATTGACCATTATGGGCAGGTCTTATATTTTAGAATACACTCCTACACACCAACACTTACCTTTATTTTCATTTTCATCTTTATTTTTATTTTTATTTCCAATAACTGTACACAATAATTATACACATATAAACCCTTTATTACATTTATTACAAGTCCATTTATAGTCTATCAACTGCCTATTATCTCCACGAACAAAATCCTTGAATCTTGTGTCATTTGCAATCCAGGGACACTAAAAACAACAAAAAAGGTAGCGCTAACCAAAAGGATATGACGTGATGTATAATACCCTATGTAAAAATAATAATCAATCATACATAGGGGGCTGCCTAGGATACAAAAAACTGACCCCCTGGTCAGAGCTAGAGCATGGGAAAAAGGAATGTATCTAGAGGTGCCTAGAATAACAATTGCATTAAAAAGGATATATGAAAACCAAGCCTGTTGGCTGATGGATCGTAGCTCCTCACGATGTGCTTTAAAAGAAAGAAAAAGCACAACACATAGCGTAATACTGTAGATAATCGGACAAACAACACTTAACACAACATATAACAGCTGAAAAAATGTTAGGTGAAATTATACAATAAAAACATTAAATAACAATTAATAATAATTCATATTACACATAGACATATAATAATATGGATGGGTTAAAATGAAATAATGAAATAATGATATAAGTGCTCCGCAGCACCGATGGTGACGGTTGCAATGCCTACTCACCAGATGGAATAGGTAAGCAGGTGGTGGATAATTTAGAGAGTATCCCCTCTCGTTTCGGTAAGCTGCTTCCTGCTGGCGGGCGTCTCCGTTAATGCGTGTGTGTCGATCTGCATGCAGGATCTCCCGTGGCACGCTGGGAAGGACGCCCAGATTGTCAGGAGCGGCAACAGCTGATTCGGCTCGCCGTCAGCAACAGCAGGCTAACTGGTTAGCAGCGAACGCAGATTCGGCAATGCGTGGGGGGAGATCACCTTTGGAATCGCAGCAATGCCTGTTAAAAAGATTTCTAAGGACCTCAGCATGCGAATTAAGGAGATGTACAGGAGCGGACACCGAATTGCTGCTATCCAATGCTGGTTAGCTACTTCTGGCCTCGTTGTGCCATTAAACACCTTGAGCTATCATGCACACGGACAAAACAGAGACCGGAAAAAGGCACCAAGGGTAACAAACGCGTAAGTATATTTATAAAACTTAACAAAAAAAAAATATAGAAAACTGTACTGTACATCTACAGTACAGTTCTGTATCTACTGTAATACTGTTGTTATTTCTGTTGATTTATATTACAACATACAGTACAGTAGTTTGTCTATTTATATTTATAGTACAGCAGTATACATTTTTTGTATATTTCAATTAATCTTACAACGGTATATACTGTATAGGATGTTCTGTATATTTATATTTATATTACAACAGTATATTTATTTTGCATATTAATATTTATAGTACAACAGTATATATATTTTGTCTATTTATATTTATAGTACAGCAGTATACATTTTTTGTATATTTCAATTAATCTTACAATGGTATATGCTGTATAGGATGTACTGTATATTTATATTTATATTACAACAGTATATTTATTTTGCATATTAATATTTATAGTACAACAGTATATATATTTTGTCTATTTATATTTATAGTACAGCAGTATACATTTTTTGTATATTTCAATTAATCTTACAACGGTATATACTGTATAGGATGTGCTGTATATTTATATTTATATTACAACAGTATATTTATTTTGCATATTAATATTTATAGTACAACAGTATATATATTTTGTCTATTTATATTTATAGTACAGCAGTATACATTTTTTGTATATTTCAATTAATCTTACAACGGTATATACTGTATAGGATGTGCTGTATATTTATATTTATATTACAACAATATATTTATTTTGCATATTAATATTTATAGTACAACAGTATATATATTTTGTCTATTTATATTTATAGTACAGCAGTATACATTTTTGTATATTTCAATTAATCTTACAACAGTATATACTATATAGGATGTACTGTATATTTATATTTATATTACAACAGTATATTTATTTTGCATATTAATATTTATAGTACAACAGTATATATATTTTGTCTATTTATATTTATAGTACAGCAGTATACATTTTTGTATATTTCAATTAATCTTACAACGGTATATACTGTATAGGATGTGCTGTATATTTATATTTATATTACAACAGTATATTTATTTTGCATATTAATATTTATAGTACAACAGTATATATATTTTGTCTATTTATATTTATAGTACAGCAGTATACATTTTTTGTATATTTCAATTAATCTTACAACGGTATATACTGTATAGGATGTGCTGTATATTTATATTTATATTACAACAATATATTTATTTTGCATATTAATATTTATAGTACAACAGTATATATATTTTGTCTATTTATATTTATAGTACAGCAGTATACATTTTTGTATATTTCAATTAATCTTACAACAGTATATACTATATAGGATGTACTGTATATTTATATTTATATTACAACAGTATATTTATTTTGCATATTAATATTTATAGTACAACAGTATATATATTTTGTCTATTTATATTTATAGTACAGCAGTATTCATTTTTTGTATGTTTCAATTAATATTACAATGGTATATACTGTATAGGATGTACTGTATATTTATATTTATATTACAACAGTATATTTATTTTGCATATTAATATTTATAGTACAACAGTATATATATTTTGTCTTTTTATATTTATAGTACAGCAGTATACATTTTTGTATATTTCAATTAATCTTACAACGGTATATACTGTATAGGATGTACTGTATATTTATATTTATATTACAACAGTATATTTATTTTGCATATTAATATTTATAGTACAACAGTATATATATTTTGTCTATTTATATTTATAGTACAGCAGTATACATTTTTGTATGTTTCAATTAATCTTACAACGGTATATACTGTATAGGATGTACTGTATATTTATATTTATATTACAACAGTATATTTATTTTGCATATTAATATTTATAGTACAACAGTATATATATTTTGTCTATTTATATTTATAGTACAGCAGTATACATTTTTGTATATTTCAATTAATCTTACAATGGTATATACTGTATAGGATGTACTGTATATTTATATTTATATTACAACAGTTTATTTATTTTGCATATTAATATTTATAGTACAACAGTATATATATTTTGTCTATTTATATTTATAGTACAGCAGTATACATTTATTGTATATTTCAATTAATCTTACAACAGTATATACTATATAGGATGTACTGTATATTTATATTTATATTACAACAGTATATTTATTTTGCATATTAATATTTATAGTACAACAGTATATATATTTTGTCTATTTATATTTATAGTACAGCAGTATACATTTTTTGTATATTTCAATTAATCTTACAACGGTATATACTGTATAGGATGTACTGTATATTTATATTTATATTACAACAGTATATTTATTTTGCATATTAATATTTATAGTACAACAGTATATATATTTTGTCTATTTATATTTATAATACAGCAGTATACAATTTTTGTATATTTCAATTAATCTTACAACAGTATATACTATATAGGATGTGCTGTATATTTATATTTATATTACAACAGTATATTTATTTTGTATATTAATATTTATAGTACAACAGTATATATATTTTGTCTATTTATATTTATAGTACAGCAGTATACATTTTTTGTATATTTCAATTAATCTTACAACGGTATATACTGTATAGGATGTACTGTATATTTATATTTATATTACAACAGTATATTTATTTTGTTACATAGATTTTATATTGCTGCATATTAATAAAACAATATAATTTCTTTACATTGTAGGGAGACAACTCTTCTGGTGGACAAAATAACTGAGGAGAATGATGAGAGGAGTCATTAAGGGTTAAAAACATTCTGCAGGAAAAGCAGAATCTGACTGTATAAAGAAGATGAGACGCAGCATTGGATGGAAATATAGACATGTGAGGTTAGTACTGGACAGTACAGGAGGTAAAAGTTTTGTTTAGAAAACTGTACTGCACTGTGCCGCTAAAAAAAAAATTTCCTTGTCATTACAGAGCGTACCCCATGATACGGGACGCAAAAAAAATCAAAAGAGTGGTCCAGGCCCAGGCATGGATCGACAGTGGGGAGACTTTCCAGGATTGCATCTTCACTGATGAGTCTACTGTATCGCTGGAGAGATTTGCAAGATTTGCGTTCCTCAAAAAAGGCCGCTTATCTTTGAAGCCGCGCCAAAACACCCTGTGAAGCTACATGTGTGGGGTGCCATCTCTAGGCATGGACTGGGATGCATTGTCATCTTTGAAGGTAAAATTTATCAAATATATATTCTCGTCTAATGCACTGTACTTGACTAGTGTTACCTTACCGTATGCACTGTACTGTATTATTGTGCAGTTTTTTGAGCACTTTTCTTTTCTTGCTATAGGAATCATGAATAAAGCTTTCTTCCAAGAAAACATTGTGCCCGAGATAGTGCAATACATCACACGCGACTTCCCCAATGGTCACCGCTTCTACCAGGACAACGATCCCAAGCACACTGCATCAACGGCGCATATCTTTGAGCGCGGCATCAACTGGGTGAAGACGCCAGCGGAGTAAGTGCAGTAGACCGTGTCCCATTTTTGTTCCCCACTGTTTTTAGCTCTTAAACCAATTGTCCTTTCTTTCCAATGACAGGTCGCCAGACTTCAATCCGAACGAAATGGTCTGGCATCAGCTGAAGGACCATATCCGGAAAGTGTCGAAACCCTCCAAAAAGGACGAGTTGTTGAAAGGCATACTGAGTTTTTGGAACGATGTACTCACCGTGGAATGCTGCAATAAATATATAGACCATATTGCCACTGTGTTGCCCATTGTCATCGCGCGTAATGGGCAAGCATCAGGAAAGTAGTACTGTGCTGTAGTATTGTACGTACAGTATGTTACAGGTAAGTATGGCACAGATTTTTTCTTTCCAGATAGTAATAGTACTGTATACAGTAGTTAGTTTTTTCTTTACAGAGAGAGCAGCACCAGCCATCAGGTTACAGTACATAGAATTTAACAGTAGTCAGAGTATACAGTAGTTCCAGTACAGTATACAGTACACTAGTTTGACAGTACTACAGTAACTGCCCCATTTTTTTTCTTTCCAGACAAAGCTGCACCAGCCACCTACAGTAGTTCTGCCATAATACAGTACAGTAACTGCACACATTTTTGGTTTTCTTGTCAATCCAGGAAAACGGTGGCCTAGGGGGATGGGGGCGTTGTGTCCAGTCAAATTTGCTTGTACAGTCAAATGTACAGTATTTAAACAGCAGCAATGATGTACACAAAACCTCTCCTCTCTCAATGAACTACTGTACTGCAGACAGAATGAGGAAAAGATAAAGACTAAAGAAAAATTAATTTTACTATTACAGTATATACAGTACAGTATATTATACAGTACATTATAGTATATACTGTAGTATTAACTAATATTCTTATAAATGTGCATTACTCATGTTTCCCCATGTTTCACAAAGGTTTTCCAAATGGTTATTCAATTTCAAGCTGCCAAAATAACTTAATAAAGACTGCATTACTGTATGTATTATTCCTGATTATTTTTATATTTGTATTTTTTGGTTCCTGATAAAATGAAATAAATATTTATTCACTTTCCTGCGAATTATAATCATTGACAGCCACCCCTACAGTGCAACAATGAATTATTTTATTTATTTATAAAATATTTTACCAGGATTTATACCAGGATTTATATATTTTTATTTTAAAGATATTAAAGAATGTACTGTATTGTATTAAAAACATGTGACTGTAAACCATTGTGACTGAAAAATATTTTCACACCCTGATGAAATACTGTCTCAGTGTACTCTCAATTCTCACGATTTACATTTCAAATTCGACAGGGGTTTTTCCAAAGCATTACCGTTCAAACAACAGGCCTCTAAGGGTTGGGGGAGGGGGATGGTGTGATTAGACGCAGGCGTGCTGAGTGTTTGTAGCTCGGCTATGGGCGGATTAAGAACACAATGGCAATATGCAGAAGATCAATGACCCAGTGGAGAGAGGGGGATGGTAGGCTAGGGTGACTCAGCCGATTGACGCTTGGCTAGGGAGGGATTAAAAACTCTGGAGGTGTGTGGCTGAAATAGTTAACAGCAGTGTCATTTCAAAAGGCAGTTTATCATAATAATTTGATGAATAAACCCCCAAAGACAACCCCCAAATACAGTACCTAGAGGGCTCAGATTCGGTGACCATGTAGTCCTAGTTGCGGCAGGATTGCAAGCAAATTGCGACCCTCTCGTGGCAACAGAATGGAGTCAGGGTGATGTTAAAGTTTAGGTTTCTGCCATTGACTTGCATGGCAGAAAAATAGCCACTTTGGTAATGTGCTTTTAAACTGTCTTCTGGTACCTCCGGTTCCGGGGGTCGTGCAAGGCTGATATTTTGCCACTATGGCAAGGGTCCTCCCGCATGAGGACCAGGTAAATTTCAACCCACTCAGACCCACAGAACGGCTTATTTTACATTATATTTGCGCAATTGGCGTGGAAACTACTTAGGTCCGCGGTCAAGTTCACGGGCAATTGGCGTGGGAACTTCTGTTCTAGGGCACCTAGGAATAAAATTATTTTTGCCCCCAGATGTTAGGCACTGTATACCACTGTACAGTATACTGTAGAAAACAAATAATGAAACAATACTGAACATGTAGAATAAATGCATAGTTTTATTTATTCGGGTTTATTACACAGTATACTGTACGGCCGGAAAACATCAGAATACAGTACAATATTATCCATCGAAATCCCACCATTAGCCGTTTTCTTTTCTGAGAAAAAACAAAAAGAAAAGTTTTAATGTACAGTAATGGTCAGCCCCCTAAAGAAGTACCCAGCCAGCCCTACCAAAATAATACGGCAACAAGACAGTACTCACCATAGAATTAAAATTCATTTTCCCCCAGATGTTAGGAACCCCCTCACTTCACCCCAACAGGGTCCGAGCATGTACAGTACAGTACTGTACTTTAAAATAAAATTAAATATGCAATTTTACTATATACTGCGCGCGCACGCACAGACTGTGTACTGTAGATTGAACCGCGAAGGTATTAGACTTCAGAGACAACAGCTCGCAAACACCCCCATGCGTTTTTACACGGCATTTCAGTATTGCAGCCAGCGGGAATAAAATGCTTAAATCACGGGCGCGAAATAACGCAATACACTCCGGGAGAAAACGTTATTAAACCGCACATCACCGGGATATTCCGAAATTCGCGGAACTAGCCAACTTCGAATAAAGTTGGTCGCCACTGTATGTATGATCCAAACCACTCTACTGCTACATGTTTATGGTTATTGAGCAGACAGTTATATTGTACAATACTCTGCAATACAACTGAGTATATATAACATCCTAATATCCACATAGGTGCGCATCATTGGATCTCTGTATACATGAGAGCTATTTAAAGGCTAGAAACACCCTTTCTTTAGGGGCTCCAAGGTAGCATCTGGTTTTAATATTGTCTGCTGATTTACTACATAGACACGGGCAGCTGTCTCTGATACAATATTAGCCTATCTCTGCAGCTTTTCATTGTATACTTACAGTTCTGGATGTTTGGATATTACTAACTAAATAGTTTGATCTAGAATACTTACCTGAACACACTTCAATATCCATAATAGCCACATCAATATGGGGATTTTTAATACTGCATCTGTGTTTTTAAGGTCAATTTAGACGTAATAAAATTGTATTGTTTTTGACTTCTGCGGTGATTCTGACAGTACTTGCTGACAAAGCAAATCAGCTGGACAATCCTTTATGTCCATTAATACATTATATATGATTAGAGTGCTGTATATAGAGGGTTGCTTTCTAATCAAAACTCTTTTTTTGATCAACACTGTTAATATAATTAATTCTTGAGAAGAATAAGGCCCAGCGAGCTTGAGTGGAACCAAGGCGTCGAGCGCCCTCGCTGTACAATAAATTCTTGTGATCGGTAAGAATAGGTTTTTCGGTACTTTTGAGTAGATGTCGCCATTCTTGCAGTGCCATCTTGATCGCTAAAAGTTCTCTATTATCAACGTCATAGTTGATCTCTGCAGAAGAATTTTTTTTGAGAAATAACCGCATGGATGTAGGTGATCTTGGGGAGAACGTCTTTGAGAGAGCACAGCCCCTGCTGCAACGTCTGAGGCATCGACCTCCAATGTGAAAGGAAGAGACGGGTCGGGGTGATGCAGAATAGGGGCGGACATGAAGGATTTCTTCAGGGATTCAAAAGCAGAACAGGCCTCTGGAGACCAAGAGGAAGGATCGGTATCTTTTTTGGTTAATACTGCTTTTAATTTCTCAGGGTCCATGGCGAATCCTTTCTCGGAGATTATATAGCCCAGGAAGGAAGTAGAACTTTGATGAAACATACATTTCTCCACCTTGGCATAAAGATGATTCTGATGAAGACGAGAGAGTACCAACTTGGTATGCTGAATATGTTCACGCAGGGATTTAGAAAAAATGAGAATATCGTCAAGATGAACGATGACAAACAAATTGAGAACATCACGAAAAATCTCTAACAAATTCTTGAAAGACCGCAGGAATGTTACAGAGTCCAAATGGCATTACTAGATACTCATAATGGCCATCACGGGTGTTAAAGGCCGTTTTCCATTTGTCTCCTTCCCTGATGCGTATAAGGTTCCAGATCAGTGAAGGTGATTAGAAGCTTCACTAAGCAGAAAAGGTAAAGAAGCAATTGATCCAGGAAAAGTTAGAAATGCAGGAAGCACTGCAGAATGCAGAGAGGGTGCAACGTGTCTTCCTGGAGCAGCGCACACAAGCAGCGCACCTATGGCAGAGCCAGCTGCAAGAGCTACATGCAAGTCTGCAGGTGGCAAAGGAGAAGCAGCGAGTTCTACAGGAAGCAAGTAACCAGGTTACTAACCAAGTACAAGTGCTACTGGAATGGCTGAGTACCCAGTATGTCCCCACAAAGCAGCATGAGGAGCTGAAGGCCACGCTGCGTGTCACCAGAGAATCACTGGAGACGGCACTTGGATGCCAACTGACTCTGTATGAGAGGAGCGGGAGAAGGTCCAGAAACTGGAGCAAGAGTTGGAGAAGCAGAGAGGCCGCTCCATCCCCATGAGTCAGTATGCCAAGGAGAAAGAGGCCTGGAAAACAGAAGAAGCAGCGATCCTAGGGACAAAAACTACGGAGCTCCAAAAGATGAAGGAGGCGCTGACGCAAACCCAGAGCAAGCACCGGCAAAAGGTGAAGGCCCTGAGAGGGGACTTGCAGGATAAAACTGAAGAACTGCAGATGGAGATTGATTGCAAGATACAGCTCGCCGAGAGGGAGGAGGTGTCCGTCTGTCAGGTGGCTTGCCTGACATTGCGCATTGAAACCGAGATGACCGATACCCGCAAGCTGCTGGACCAATGGCCAATGAGAGGGCCTGACTGCAGCTTGAGCTGCACAAGGTCTGGGAGGAGCACCAGCAGCTACAGGTCAGAAATAGAGGCAAAGAAACAGATTTAAGCCTTGTGCTGAATCAGCTGACAGATGTGGAATCGCAACTGTGGCGGGACCAGGCCAATAATAAAGGTTGGGACTGAAGGGGTTAACCTGTATTGTCTCCATATCCCCCCTGTATCCCCCCATATCATGTTTTCGCCTACACTACCTTTATTGTCCCTATTTTGCAGCTTAGTAGCTGGCCGCTGTGGAATGAATGAATGAAAATGTGCCAACTATATTTGTGACACAAGGGGGGAGCCTCTAGTGCTGAACCCAGCGCTAAGTGAAGAAGCATGCCTATGCATGGGTGGCGCTACTTCCTAAGCCGTAGATCTCTAAACCGCAAAGTCAATTGGATAAGTGGTTTGTGGTCTAGCTGAAGTGCTTATCTGTCAAAATGTATTCACTGGTCTCGTTAGCCACTTAAGCTGAACGTGTTGACGTGTGAACCAGGTCAAACCGCAGACCACATCACAGGCTGTCCAATTAAGTGGCTAACTTGTGCAAGGAGTGAGCTAGCAATCTAATTTTTGGATCCCAGTTAGCTGAAAAACTACGACACACATACATAATTGTTTTATATTGTTTATAAAAGTAGAAACCACATATAAAAAATAAAATGTGTTTCAATGCTGGTTTTAAATGTAAAGACAGGAAACTTTTTCTGTCAGCCCGATAATAAATCCTTAAATATGTGAGCTGAGGGATTTTTCATCTCCGTACTTCAGAGACACACTGCAGAGTTGGTGCTTCAGTGTCTGAGATGTTTGAAGTTGAAAAGCCTCAGAGATCCTAGGTGTCAGGGTGGCCAGGATGTTGTTAATTGCCTGATACCGGTTGGAAGTATGGGCACTTCACCTTTGGTGGCCAAACCCCAGACTTAATGTCACCAGGTAAGGGTTTGGACACGGTATGCTAAGGAGCACAGGTGTGAGGTTAACACATGCTCCGTGCAAACCGGGAAGCAACTTCTGCCCCCTTTGCAAGGTACTGGCAATTCGGGGATAGGTGGGAGAAATGTTCCCATGGATGGGATTGGTTGTGCATGTTAGTTATAGGACCCTAAACCCTATAAAAATGCCTGCTGCCCAATCCCAGTCAGTTCCATTTGAAGATTTCATCGTTCACCAAGTTCCAACGTCAGCAGTTCCGTTGTGTGAGGGGTTAATTATATCGTAACCAAGGATTGTGCCCCTCT
Organism: Ascaphus truei; assembly: GCF_040206685.1. Classification (NCBI taxonomy): domain Eukaryota; kingdom Metazoa; phylum Chordata; class Amphibia; order Anura; family Ascaphidae; genus Ascaphus; species Ascaphus truei. The sequence goes on along the minus strand of NC_134484.1, from coordinate 212,549,609 downwards.
TCTGGAATTCGTTAGAGCTAAGGGTTCCAGGAACTGTTACGAAGATCAATTTGCGCACCCACTTGCATGCGTGCAGCGGTGCCAGAGACTTTGTTTAGTTCCAAGACATTTGATTTCATTCCCTTTACCAAGGAAGTGTTTTATTACGTGTATTGTGAAGATTTTTGTGTTTGTCTGAAAAGAAATAAATTACAATTTATTTTACTCATCTTGTGTGCTCAGTCCAGAATCCTGGTATTAATGTGTGTATATGTCTTGGTCTCCCGTGACAGGCTTATTTACTGGTGGCAGCGGTGGGATGCTGACTGAACCTATGGTATAGTCTCCTGTGGGATTCTATAACATAGTGGGGGAAACTCGTAGAATGCGAGCTCCCCAGACAAGTGGTAACTTACACACACTACACAAGAGCACAAAGATAAGTACACCTTTCCTTTTGCCATATACCAGTGCTAGCATCACACCATGAGTCAACGCTCAGGACGGTTCCAATCCTGGGACTGAGTGCAGATCGTGGAGCAGTGTGCAGGCTATGGACAACTGACAGACGATCGGTCAAAGGTGCAGCTCTGGAGGAGGACTTGGAAAATCATGAAGCCAGACTGGCTCCAATGGAGGGTCATGGCCCCTTAGCTGCAGTTGCAGTGGACACCAATCAGCCCGGAGTGCAGGAGGTCAATCCAGCTCCAGAGCTGAAAGGACATGGGGAGGGAGCGGGTGACCACCTGAATATTGGTGGCTTGGCACCAGTGGATGCGAAGGAGGTTGTCGCTGCGGCTGCTGGACTTGCCGCCCCTTGGCTCACAGCTCTCCTGGTCGCATGGGGAGAAAGGCTACAGCAGCGTAGCATATACAGATGCTGGCCGCAGTGCACGGAAAAGCTCCACACTCCTACCTTGTCGACGGGGAACAGGATATTCCCTGGGCGGACCATCACAGCTTCAGCAAGTTCGTGGATGGCTCGGATAAGATAGATGCCTTTCTCAATGACAATGAAATGCAGTGTCTCCGGTACAGCATCCCACGTCTGGACATGGTGCTGAGACTGCGTCAACTGTTATCCAGTAAAGCCAAGCAGACTGTGTAGGGTATTCCACGCATGTATGCCGATGACTACTGTCATGTTACAAATATGCTGCTCACACAGTATGCCTCACCCCAGAAGCATACCGGGGCACGTTCCGGACTGGGAGAAGTACCCTTTGGAGTCCTATGTGGACTATGGCGCCCGCATGGCTTTGTAGGGGATCCAGTGGGTGGAGGTTTATGGGATCACATAGTTCTATGCACTGTTGGACTTGATGTTCCAGGAGCAGCTACTGCAGTAGCTTCCCACGGACGTGAGGGCATGGGTCTTAAATCACAAAACAAAGACCCATTTATTTATTTTATTTATAAAATATTTTACCAGGAAGTAATACATTGAGAGTTACCTCTCGTTTTCAAGTATGTCCTGGGAGGCTGCGAGGATGGCAGACGAGTATGTGGCCAGCAGGGCTCTGATGACCAAGAAAGCAGCTCCCAAAGATGTGACCAGCCAAGCAAAGGGAGACAAAACCACCCCTCAGTGGACCCACACACATGCAGCAGAAGGCAACGCACCCAAAGCTGAAGAGTTTAGACACGAGAGGCAGTGTTTTAACTGCGACTGGCACACACAGAGGAGCCAAGCACAGCCGTGGAGGGACTGAGGGACGTCCATGGGAGAACCTGCACTTGCCACCTCGGGACCAGCAGCAGAGATCGGAGGACATCAGGTTGCACCAGATGGGGTGCAGCCCAACGATGTCCAGCAGAAGCATCTGCATAAGGAGACAATCGGGGACTGGCAGGCAGACAGCTTGCTGGACTCCGATGCCACCGTGACTCTGGTTCGCCCTAATATGGTCCGGCCAGAGGATTTGCTCCCGGGCACCGGGATGCAAGTGACCATGCCGATGGAGGACCGCGGTACATCCAGGTAGACCGGGTCTTTTTGGATTGGGGTGCCAGACATGGCATGAGGGAGGTGGGGGTTTTGCCCGGGTTAGATGCCAAGGTCCTACTTGGCAATGACCTGGGGCACGTTACCTGTGTTTTTACAACCGAGCTGGCCCCTGTTGGAGCGATCACCAGGATCCAGTCAGCCAAGATCGCAGCAGAACACCCCCCCGTCCCACTGCATTTGGAACCTACAGTTCCCGCAGTCTCTGAGGAGACCAGACAGGTAAGCCAGACAAAGTCGCCTTCTGACCCTGACTTACTGTTCCCTGTACCTGTTCCCAGTCCCCCCGACTTAGCCTCGACAAGCGGGTGGCCATAGTTGAGTAACCAATTTAGGGATTCAGTGCCATCAGATCCCAGCTTGGAGGGCATGAGACTTTGGGAATCCGAGTCTAAGCCAGGAGACGGGTCTGATTACTACATGTGGCACCATAGACTCCTGTATAGAGAGCAAGCGACCACAGGGTTAGATGAGGTATGGACAGGTAAACGACAGCTAGTGGTGCCCACGGAGTATAAGCAGCTATTGCAGGTAGCCCACTCTATTCCATTAGCGGGGCATCAGGGGGTCACACAGATGAGAGCCCAGTTGTTGCAGCGTTATTATTGGACTGTAGGTATCCAGGACTGTGGCAGATTTCTGCCGGTCCTGTGATGCCTTCCAGTGAGCGGGTAAGGCGGGCGATCATGTGAAGGCACCCCTGAATCCGTTACCGGTAATAGGGGAACCCTTCCAGAAAGTAGCCATGGACCCCTCCTGATTCCCAGATAGTCCGGGAAGCGCTACATCCTCACGGTGGAGGACTTTGCCACCTGGTACCCTGAGGTAGTAGTCCTTGCCACCATTGATGATAGGGCTGTAGCTAAAGCCTTGTTAACCATTTTTACTAGGGTATGTTTCCCTAGCAAGATCCTAACCGATCAGGGGTCGCAATTCATGAATTTCTCCAGTGTCTCTGGGATGCCTGCAGGGTGAAGCAGCAGCGCACAACTCCTTACCACCCCCAAACCAATGGACTGTGTGAGAGGTTCAACGGTATCCTGAAGCAGATGCTTCAGACCTTTATGGATGCAGAGGGCAAAGACTGGGAGATTCACCAGCAGCACTTTCTATTTGCGTAACAAGAGGTACTGCAAGAATCTACAGGCTTTTCTCCCTTTGAGCTGCTATATGGTCGCAGGGTACGGGGACCTCTGGGCCTATTCCGTGAGGGGTGGGAAGGGGAGACTACCAATACTGATGCTTCTGTGCTTCAGTATGTGGTAGATCTCTGAAACCAGTTAGAGATGCTCATGGGGTTGGCACAGGACAACCTTAGGGCTGTTCAGACCAAGCAGAAGACTTGGTATGATCAGAATGCCCGTAGCAGAGAATTCATCCCAGGACAGCAAGCACTTGTTCTCAAACCTCCGAAAGATGAATGAGTGCAACTATGTTGTGCAGGTAAGATGCTGAGGCAGAGAGGAATATGACGTATCACATTAATATGCTCAAGGAGTATGTAGCCCCGAGTGTGGCATCGATGCTGGCCATTTGTAGCCCACCAATGGGAGATCCGGCGGGCAACGCGCTGCCAGGTCTCTTAGGGGAGGCTGGCAGATGGGTACTGTAGAGCAGGTGGAGATAGGGTCACAGTTGAGTGTCAGGCAGCGAGCAGAACCAGGGTTATGCTAGGTCAGTATAGAGCTCTGTTCATGGATAAGCCAGGCAGGACCCATATCAAAGATCACCCAGTGCACACTGGTGATCTGCGTCCTCTGCATAAGCATGCCTATCGGGTATCGGCAGAGATTAAGGGCAGTATAGAGAGGGAGGAAGAAGAGATGCTTGCCCTAGGGGTAATTGTACCGTGCCAGAGCCCTTGGGCTTGTCCAGTAGTCCTGGTACCTAAGAAGGATGGGACTACCCGGTTCTGTGTGGAATACTGGCAGCTCAATTCAGGGACGGTGTCAGATGCTTATCCCATGCCCCTCATGGACGAGTTGCTAGATGAACTCGCGGGGGCAAAGTATCTGACCACTATGGATTTCAGTTAAGGTTACTGGCAGATCCCCTTGACCCAGGAGGCTTGCAAAAAGTCACCATTCATTACCCCGAGTGGCCTCTATGAATTTCTAGTGATGCCATTCGGGATGAAGAATGCCCCAGCTTCCTTCCAACGCCTGGTCAATCATTTGCTGGAGGGTATGCAGGGGTTTGCAAGGGCATACCTGGACGACATTGCAGTGTTTAGAAATTCGTGGGACTCACATTTAGTGCATGTAGCTGCAGTGCTAGCCATAATTAGGAAAGCGGGACTCACCTTGAAACCCACCAAGTGCTTAGTAGGGATGGTAGAGGTACTGTACCTAGGGCACAGGGGGGGTGGCGGGCATCTCAAAACAGAGCCAGCCAAGGTGGAAGCAATAGTGCAGTGGCTCGTTCCCAAGACCAAGTGGCAGTTCATGGCTTTCTTAGGCACCGCTGGCTACTATAAGAAGTTTGTGCCATTGCAAAACTCCTGACTGACGACCCAAAAGCGACAGTCAGTGCTGGTAGTCTGGTCTCCAGCCTGTGAAACTTCCTTCCAGGCACTGAAGAGTGCACAGGCCAGTGCCCCTATCCTAGCTGCACCAGACTACTCAAAAAAGTTTTTGGTGCAGACTGATGCCTCGGACTATGGCATCGGCGCTGTACTCAGCCAAGTGGGGAAGGAGGGCAGTGAAAACCAAGTCATCCACAAGTATCTGCTGAGAGTGGTGGCTTTTGCCATCATTGAAAAGGAGTGTATGGCCATTTTTTGGGCTCTGAGAAAACTGCAGCCCTATCTCTATGGCCGACCATTCACTGTGATCACAGACCACAACCCATTGAGTTGGCTTCAAAGGGTGTCTGGGGAAAATACCAAGATACTGCGCTGGAGTCCTGTTTGTAACAGTTTGACCACCATACAGCATAAAAAGGGCAGTGATCATGGCAATGCCGATGGCTTTTACTAGCAGGACAATCCCTACAAACTGACAACCTTAAGAGCTGCCAGGCCAGCCCAACCACCTGACAAGGTGTTCGGGGCAGAGCCTGCGCTTTGAGTTGAGGGAGATTTGGAGGGAGGGGGTTAACCAGGCCAATAATAAAGGTATTATGCCCAGCTGGTTAACCCAAATCCCTGTTGGGACTGAAGGGGTTAAACTGTATTGTCCCCACCATACCATGTTTTACCCTACCCTACCTGTATTGTCCCTATTTTGCAGCTTAGTAGCTAGCCGCTGTGGAATGAATGAATTAAAATGTGCCAACTATATTTGTGACTCAAGGGGGAGCCTCCAGCGCTGAACCCAGCGCTAAGTGAAGAAGCGTGCCTATGAATAGGTGGCCGCTTTGAAGTATTGATATCACTTCCTAAGCCGTAGACCTCTAAACCACAAAGTCAATTGGATAAGTGGTTTGCGGTCTAGCTGAAGTACTTTTCTTTCAAAATTTATCCACCGGTTTCGTAAGCCACTTAAGCTGAACGTATTGACGTGGGAACCAGGTCAAATCGCAGGCCAAATCACAGCCTGTCCAATTAAGTGGCTAACTTGTGCTAGGAGTGAGCTAACAATCTAATTTTTGGATCCCAGGTAGCTGAAGAACTACGACACACATACATAATTGTTTTATATAGTTTATAAAAGTAGAAACCACATATAAAAAATAAAATGTATTTCAGTGCTGGTTTTAAATGTTAAGACAGGAAACTTTTTCTGTGAGCCCGGTAATAAATCCTTTAACATGTAAATATGTTAAGGGTAAATGAGCTGAGGGATTTTTCATCTCCGTACTTCAGAGGTACCCTGCAGAGTTTGGTGGCTCAGTGTCCATGAGAAGTTCGGAGTTTAAAAGCCTCAGAGATCCTAGGTGTTAGGATGTCCAGGATGTTTTTAAATACCCGATACCGGTGGGAAGTATGGGCACTTCACACTTGGTGGCTGTAAGGAATCTGTTCCTGGGTTTGATGAAAACCCTTTCCTTACAGAACTGTGCTGCTTCCAGACAACCTCCACTCACATCCACCTGTGCTGGCAATTACTGCAGTCCTTCCTCTGTGTTCTCTCATTGGAGGAATGTCCTCACACCTCTCTCCTGGGATTGGCTCACTGGCCGTCTTATACTGTTCTCTTACATTGCCTCAGTGCCGAGCATAGTCCGTTCTCATAAGATGTTACTGTGTTTGCCACAAGCTACCTGTTTGGCCACCCTGTTCCTGTATTCTTGTTCCTGGTTCCTAGATCTGGTTCCTGTGACCTGCTGCCTTTTCCCATAGCAGAGGTCTGCCTACTGAGTCCTAGGTCTGCTCTTCTCTCTCCCCGCAGAGGCCTGTTTTGGACTCCTGGCTGAAGCGTTGGTTTAAAAATAAAAAGGTGCTCGATAGCGCTCTAACAAACCCAAGAAAATATCATATAAAATAACCACTTAATAATGTGTAAATACATGAGAGTGATATAATCAATTCTAAAATTATCGTGCCTAAATAACAAAGTGCACTATATTAAATAAAGTGAATAATAGACTGAAAAACATACTGCAACCCTTGAATAAAGACTGTTCCACTTGTCTTGCATAAACTGTTCCTCCAAAAAAGCCTGGGGAGCATGTCTCGTAGTCATAAAAAATAAATGAAAAACATCACATTGTACAGTAATGTTTAAAATCAGTGATTCTATGTGCAAAGCGCAAAAATGACTACTCACATGAAAGTAGCTAAATTCAAGCAGCCATCCAACTTAAGGGGTGGATGTGCCCTGTGAATATGCAGCAGCAGCCACCAGCCACCAACCTCCAAGGAAGAAAAGGAAAAGACCATATAGTGTAGACGGTATTATATTCTGACAATGGGTATACAAATAAAGGCTTACACTCTGTATGATCAAGATAGGCGAAAATGGATAGCGGATAACAGGTACACAGTGAGTCGCGATCTCCCCTGAGCTGAACCGCATTGATTTATGCCTCATAGACCCCCTGCTTCCCGAGTTACAGGCCCCGGTATGGGGCATCGGGTGTCAGTGTCGCCACCATCTTTATAGCGTCCAAGACGCGACGTTGGCTCTATAAAGATGGCGTCCACACTGGCACCGATGCCCCAAACCGGAGCCTGTAACTCGGGAAGCAGGGGATCTCTGAGGCAGAAATCAATGCTGTTCATCTCAGGGGACCCCCTGCTCCCGCACACTATTATTAAAATTTACATTAATGCAGCTTCATTACCTTAGCGGATAGCCGCTAAGGCAAAAAAGGGGTTAAGACACATAAGCATGTTTATTAGGGACAATTGCCCCCAATAAACAACACACATCCCCCCCGCCCCCTAACACATACAGTACTGTAATGGGCAAAATTACTATTATGCACATATGGATAATAATGCATTTGTCCATTTTAAATACATATAAATGACAATAAATACAGTAAAAATATATTACACTTACCCACGATGAAGGCCGTCTTCATCCTCATCTTCATCCTGCCCATGCCCCCTCCGATGCTGAAAGACATACACAAGAATAAAAACATCCAATATAATGTCCCCTAACCCCTTAATCACCATAGCGGATATTAACCGCTTCAGGCATTAAGGGGTTAACCCACCCTCACCCACCACTCAGGAGGCCAACATACCTCCCCCACTAACCCCCCACCCCGTAAGGCCTAACCACCCTCACCCACTACCCAACTGGGAGGCCTACCCACATACCATTGGGGCCAATACCTCCTCCCCCCTCCCCCAGTACCCACAATAAAAACAATACACTGCCCCACAATAAACATCATTCTATTTATTAAATACATAACCCACCCCCTTTGCCCCCCATAAATACATGATTTATTCTTTTACATACAGGGTTCATACCCCAGGCCCACGTGAGTCCCCGGTGGGCCTGACGGGTCACCTCACAGACCTACAGGTTACCAGCAACTTGTTTCATACAGGTTTTGGAGGCCTGATGGTGGGTCCTTCCAGGTGCCATGGCCCACCAGGTGGTTTCCGCGGGTCACCGTGGGCCACAATTGGGTCCCCACGGTAGGCCCGTGGATGTCTGGGAGCCCCGAGTCAGACCCAAAGGTGTCTGAGGGGCCTCGGGTGATTCCCACGGGAGTCTGGGGAGCCATGGGTGGGCACTATGGGTCCGCGGTGCCCCCACAGATGTGGGGTCACCGGTTCTTCCCCACACACTACGGGTCCACAGTGCCCCCACAGATGTGGGGCCACCGGTTCTTCCCCGAAAGGAACCAGCCCTGTATGTAAAATAAATAAACCTGACCTATACATTCAATATATACATCCCCTCCCCCCCAACACATACAGTACAATAATGTGCCAAATAACTATTATCCAGATATGGATAATAGATTATTTGCCCATTATTAAACACATTAACTAGCATAATAACATAAATAAAGTTCTACTGACCTCATCAATAAGAAGCCCCCAACACCAGCAAAATCCTTGTCCTCCGTTGCCAACAAAATACATAGCCAATACATTGCAATTACATTCAGATATCAATTAACCCCTTAATACCCTTATCGGATAATAACCGCAAAGGTAATTAAGGGGTTAAGCCACCTTGGCCCGATACCCACCCTTCACCCATTCATTTGTACAGTGGCTTCATCATGCAACTATATATATACAGTATATATATATATATATATATATGTAGAGGTGTTAGCCGAGCTTCAATAATCAAAAAATAAATAGATGATACCGTTCTGTGGCTAACAAAATGCTTTTATTTGTGCGAGCTTTCGAGATACACTGATCTCTTCTTCTTCTCCGTGTCAGTAAATTTATGCAACTGTTCGGGACACTTAGCAGTGGCCTAAACAGAGATCGAAATTTTATGAGTCATTTCTGACACTAGCGAACTCTCTTCCCATGAGCGCTAAAGGCCATGTCTGTACATACTGTGCTATATGTATGCACACACAGCTGTCTCTCACACATACTAATACTCCTTATTTTTCCATCCCTATACACCAATAGGGACCACATAGTATCCACACACTTTTTTAGTTGTGCTACAAACTCTCACATTTCCACACCCACCCACACCATTTATATCCCCTCTCACTCCACACACACCTTGTGTAGAGCGCTGTTTATACTGTGGGCTCTCCATTCATTCTTATTCACACTGATACACATACACACTCTTTCTTCACATGCTTTCAGTAACCCTTTGATACCTCTAGCCATAAAACACATCCACATCGGGGGAAGGACTAGCACAGATAACATTCCAAGAGACATTGTTTTTAAGTAATCCTTGCTTCATTCATTGTAACATCGCCGGAAGAAGAGATCAGTGTATCTCGAAAGCTCGCACAAATAAAAGCATTTCGTTAGCCACAGAACGGTATCATCTATTTATTTTTTGATTTTATATATATATATATATATATATATATATATATACACATGATGAACCAATATACAAATAAATGTAGAAGGGTTTTCAAAAACATGCTCTACTACAAATACCACTTCTCCATACAGACACAGTACAATAAAATCATATTTCCTTAAAAAAATCCAATCTCATCTTCCAATCAATAGCCTCAAATGCCAATCAAAACATTGCGTTTACATTGTATACATGATGCATACAATCTATGCACCTTGTACACTCTGCCAATGAATGTTAACAATAACATATTCCAAACAAAATACCAATACATCCAAACAAGTATACAATTTAAACCAATCAAGTCACCATAAATCAATTAGCATTCATTAATCAAATCACTAAACAATTTAAATTCCATCCATAACAATTAAACAATTAACAATTTCTATCGTTAAACCGAACAAGTTACCATCAGACAAAATATAAGTACCAAAAAGAATACAATATACAAAAGCAAGCCTCACCCTGACCTAAAGTACACCATACAAGACCAAAAATTACATCTATCTAATTCTAAAATACATTACACACACATTTATGCATAGTAGCATATCACAAATCATTTTAAACACAGCAATCCAAGCATTTCCTACCAAACCATTTCTTACCCTGTATGTATATATCGATCTAGACATACATACATACATACATACATACAGTGGCAAGAAATGATCTAAAAAAAAAAAAAAAAACACATGTAAAAAAATAAAAAATATTTGAACAAGTTAAATAAAATACATTTCTTTTGTTCACTTACTTGACCCACTCACCGACTCCCATTGAACAGCTTACTCTCGAACCAATCCACGCACAGGAACCCATAAAATATTAAACCATAAAATAATAAACAATAAAATAATAAACCAAAACAATCCACGGGTCTTCTATTTGTAATCCATCTTCCTCTGTATTCTTCTTTCTTGTATCTTCCGCTCTCTTCCGGGGTCTTCATCGGCCACGCTCTGGTCTTCTTTCTTCTTCCGAAGGTCCTTCCTCTTCGGCGTCTGCCTTCAAAATGAGACGACATAGGCTTTAATAGGAGTTGGGATATATTTCCAACGCTCTGATTGGCTACCATACCATGTGCGGCCAGCCATCTTTCTTTTCATGACTTCATCTTAAAGGCAATTGAAGCACAGCCATTCTGATTGGCTGTGCTTTCATTGCCTTTAAATGACGTCATCATTGTTTTTTTCTCGGCCAAAGCACATGGTTTTCACGGCCCAATCAGGGCCGTGGGAAGCATATGACGAAAATGTGACGTCAGAGGCCTATAAAAACCTATGCCGTCTCATTTAGAAAGCAGACACCGAAGAGGAAGGACCTCCGGAAGAAGAATAAGACCAGGGCGTGGCAGCAGACGGTAAGAAGACCCCGGAGGAGAGCCGCAGATACAAGAAAGAAGAATACAGATGAAGATGGATTACAAATAGAAGACCCCTGGATTGTTTTGGTTTATTATTTTAATGTTTATTATTTTATGTTTTATTATTTTATGGGTTCGTGTGCGTGGATTGGTTCGAGAGTAAGCTGTTCAACGGGAGTCGGTGAGTGGGTCAAATAATGGTAAGTGAACTAAAGAAATGTATTTAATTTAACTTGTTTTTTTTTTTTTTGCTTTTTCATGTGTTTGTTTGTTTTTTGTACATCATTTCTTGCCCCTGTATGCATGTATGTATGTCTAGATCGATATATACATATAGGGTAAGAAATTATTTTGTTTGAAAAGCTTGCTTTGCAGTATTTAAAATGAGTTTGGCTATGCTGCTATGCATAGATGTGTGTGTAATGTATTTTAGAATTAGTTAGATGTAATTTTTGGGCTTGTATGCTGTACTTTAGGTCATGGTGAGGCTTGCTTTTGTATATTTTATTTTTTGGTGTACTTCTATTTTGTCTGATGGTAACTTGTTCTCTTTAACGGTTGCAATAGTTAATTGTGTAATTGGTATGGATGGTATTTTAATTGTTTTGGGATGTGATTAATTAATGCAAATTGATTTATGGTGACTTGCTTGGATTAAATAGTATACTTCTTTTGATGTAATGGTATTTTCTTTGGAATATTGTATTGTTAACATTGATTTGCAGCGTGTACATGGTGCATAGATTGTATGCATCATGTATACAATGTAAATGCAATGTTTTGAGTAGCATTTGAGGCTTTTGATTGGCATTTGATGCTTTAGATTGGAAGATGACATTTGATTTGTTTAGGAAATAGGATTGTATTTGACTGTGGATTATATGGAGAAGTGGTATTTTTATTAGAGCATGTTTTTGTTAACCCTGAAACATTTATTTGTATATTGGTTCATCATGTACATATATATATATATATATATATATATATATATATATATATATATATATATATATATATATATATATATATATATATATATATATATATATATATATATATATATATATATATATGTGTGTGTGTGTGTGTGTATATATTTATAGTTGCATTATGAAGCCACTGTACAAATGAATGTGTGAAGGGTGGGTATCGGGCCAGGGTGGCTTAACCCCTTAATTACCTTTGCGGTTATTATCCGATAAGGTGATTAAGGGGTTCATTGATATCTGAATGTAATTGCAATGTATTGGCTATGTATTTTGTTGGCAACGGACGACAAGGATTATGCTGGCGAGGGGGCTTCTTTATTTTACTATGCTAGTTAATGTGTTTAATAATGGGCAAATAATCTATTATCCATATCTGGATAATAGTTATTTGGCACATTATTGTACTTTAGGTGTTGGGGGGGGGATGTATGTATTGAATGTATAGGTCAGGTTTATTTTTTCTACATACAGGGTTGATTCCTTTGGTCTGCGTGAGACCTCTGGAGACCACCTGAGGTATCCTCAGGTATCTCACGGGTACCAGGCTGCGTGGTCCACGGGGGACACCTGCGGAAAAGAACCAGTGGCCCCACATCTGTGGGGTCACCGCGGACCCGTAGTGTATGGGGAAGAACCGGTGGCCCCACATCTGTGGGGGCACTGCGGATCCGTAGTGTGCAGGGAAGAACCGGTGGCCCCTCATCTGTGGGGGCACTGTGGACCCGTAGTACCCACCCGTGGGTCCCCAGACCCCCATGGGAACCACCCGAGGCCCCTCAGACACCTATGGGTCTGACCCAGGGCTCCCAAACATCCGTGGGCCTACCGTGGGGACCCAATTGTGGCTCACAATGACCCACGGAGACCACCTGGTGGGTCATGGTGCCTGGCGGGACCCACCAACAGGCCTCCAGAACCTGTAAGAAACAATTTGCTGGTAACCTGTAGGTCTGTGAGGTGACCCGTCAGGCCCACAGGGACTCACGTGGGCCTGGGGTGAACCCTGTATGTAAAAGAATAAATCATGTATTTATGGGGGGCAAGGGGGTGGGTTATGTATTTAATAAATAGAATGATGTTTATTGTGGGGCAGTGTATTGTTTTTATTGTGGGTACTGGGGGAAGGGGGAGGAGGTATTGGCCCCAATGGTATGTGGGTAGGCCTCCCAGTTGGGTAGTGGGTGAGGGTGGTTAGGCCTTACAGGGTGGGGGGTTAGTGGGGGAGGTATGTTGGCCTCCTGAGTGGTGGGTGAGGGTGGGTTAACCCCTTAATGCCTGTAGCGGTTAATAACCACTATGGTGATTAAGGGGTTAAGGGACATTATATTGGATGTTTTTATTCTTGTGTATGTCTTTCAGCATCGGAGGGGGCATGGGCAGGATGAAGATGAGGATGAAGACGGCCTTCATCGTGGGTGCCTGTAAAAAATAAATCTTTATATGTTTTGACTGTATTTATTGTCATTTATATGTTTTTAAAATGGGCAAATGCATTATTATCCATATGCGGATAATAGTAATTTTGCCCATTACTGTAGAGTATGTATTTAGTTATAAATATTTTTTATTATTTTTGGAGTCGCGACCCCTGGGCTCGCTCAGGGACCCCCGCGGGGTCAGCCGGGGACACCCGCTGCCCTGTTGTATGGGTGTTGCACATGCAAAAAGGTAAAGCAATAACTTTTTCTAAGTCCAGCTTTTTTTGCGTCTACTCTGACCTGACGTGTTCTGATCAACGCAACTTTCCGGTACGCTAAGGTTGCGTTGCTTAGTGCATCCCGCTTAAGGGCAGAATTTAACGCAAACAGGGTTACGAACGAGCAAAGTTGGACTTAGAAAAAATTCCAGAAAAAAAATCACTTTTAGAGCGCAAAGTGCCTGTTTGCGTTGCTTAGTGCATCGGGTTGAGCGCAAAATCACGTTCTAAGAGCACTTTGTGCTCTAAAAGTGTCTTATCAGAGCTTAGTGCATGACCCCCAGTGATCCCTGCTGTTTAGTCTGCGCACACACACACTTGGCTCAAAACAGCTCCATGCAGCATTACCTACCTCTGGCATAATGAACCTGCTTTTTACCTCCACTTTGTTCTTTCACTTGGCCTCATTGAAATGTTATTCTCTCTATCCACTACAAACGCCTTCCTCCTGGCCTACACCCAACATCACCATACACCATGGATAACTCAAAAGCCTTGCACTATCTACTGAATGTTGGTGGAGTACACTGAAAACCAGCACACCAACCACCGCACACTCAAATGGTAAACATCATAAAGTAATAACTTGCAAAAAACTACTCAAATTTCTACTCATACTATTACTCTCTTTAGCAGGTGATATTGAACCTAACCCAGGTCCTCCCACTCCAACTCTGTCCCATACCCCTGAGAATACCCCCTTCAAATTCCAAAAAGGGCTATCTGTCGTCCATATAAATATCCAGAGTATGCTGCCAAACTGGATGAACTAAGGGCATGGTGCCTTATGCATAAACCAAAAGCCATCATTCTTACAGAAACATGGCTAACCCCTAAAACCCCTGATGCAAATATCCCCATTCAGGGATACTCCATTTCTAGGAGAGATAGGTCAAAGAGAGGAAGAGGGGTGTTATTTTATATTGCAGACACATTACAATTTACACTGTTACATTGCCCCCCAAGCCCACCCTCTTTTGAAATCCTAGTTTGCAGAATCTGCCTCCCCTTTTCTAAGCCCATCTTGCTTGCTGGCATCTACCGCCTTCCTAAACCCCTCTACAATCTCTGACTGATATCACCAAGTTTCGTGGCTCCATTTACTCTCTGAATGAGAAGAGTGAGCTGCTAGTTCTTGGGGATTTCAACTTCAATTGTCTTGACCCTAAAAACCACAAAATCCAGATACAACTCAAGTCACTTAACCTATCACAACTCATTTCCCAACCCACACGGACAAACCTGAAATCGCACAACCATTCCTTGCTTGACTGGATTCTCTCCTCACATCCCAGCAGAATCCAATCCTCTGGCATACTTCCTGACATTTTCAGTGACCATGCAATAGTGTACTGTGTAAGGAAAATTAAACCGCCCCAATCAAGCCCTAAAGTTCTCCTCACTAGAACATTTAGAAACTTTAACCCACAAAAGTTTCTGGCTGACCTTAACAACTGCCCTTGGCACAGAATCGATTTCATTCCTGACCCTGATTCTGCGCTCGACAATTTCCAATCCGAGTTCTTAAAACTCTGTGATACCCATGCTCCACTACGCAGAATAAGGGTACGGGGTGCCCACCTTCCATGGGTTACACCTGACCTTATAGCACTCTACCAGTTCAGGGATGCCTTGTGGAAAAGCTACAAAGTAACTGGCACTACCAAGGATCTCAATAACTACAGATGCCTGCGGAACATGTGCACAAGGCAAACAAGGCATGCAAAAGCTCTGACAATCTCCTCCAGAACACATCAAACCCAGCTAACTTCTGGAAGGTTATCAACAACATTTTCCAGCCTTCTAACCACCAACAGCCAAGTAATTTCACTAAGGGCGATATTACTCTGACAAACCCCACCGACATTGCAAATGCATTCAATGATTACTTTGTGGGGTGTGCTACTAACTTATTAGCGAAACGCAACCCAAACCACAAACCTGAATCTCATCCTGGGAGTACCCCTATAGCCCCACCCCTTCCCAACACTGCCCACAATTTTCAATTTGGCCCAGTATCCGAAGAGGAGATTACAGAAGCGCTTCTCAAATTAAAACTAAGCAGCCAATGTGGACCTGACTTACTACAATCTAGAGAAAAGATTGTCCCATTGGGTCCAAAAAACGGTTGCCCTCCGCTTCACCAGAACACTATATCCACGCCGGGGCTCCCGTCACATCACTTCCGGTGCGTCGAGAACCGCCGTGCCTTATGGTAGGAGTGGATTCTCGGTGTTCCTTCTCTTGGGTATTGCTGGACAGAAACACTCTATACGCGTTTCGCCGTTAATGCTTACGGCTTTGTCAGGAGTGTTGATTGGCTGCTAAATACTACTTTAAATACCCTAAGCCCTCCCTCATACTGACATCTAATTGGCTAATCAATAAAACATAGTAAATGTAAATGAAGTGGGCAGAATAGAGTGGGCAGGTGTATCTCACTTAGATTATATAATCATATTACAAGGTACAACATATTGAAAGTAGATGAAGTGGGCGGAATAAAGAAGGCGGAATAGAGTGGGCAAATGATCACATAATGAATATTAATTAAATTGCCACACTGGGCATATGACAAATTAGAAACAAATTAAAACATAATAAAACATATTAAAACCTATTTGAAATATATTGGACATTTCTAAAAAGCACATATACCATACATCTAACTACTGCACCGACACACTTTATTCGAGCAAATACCCAGTATGTACCTGGCAGATACCTGGAATGCGCCGCTCCTCACCTCTGACAAGCCCCGTTGCGTTTGCCTTCCCAGCCTGGGTTCATGCCTGGCTGACGGGTGGCTGATCTGTTAAATGATAATGATTAGGATTTAATAGGCTGCAATGCTTCGCGTGTCTACCAGATGGCATAAATTCATGAATTGTAATGCAGTATATATATATATACTGTGCAGTATTGCAGCCAGCGGGAATAAAATGCTTCAATCCCTGCCTGGAAAATACCTCAATGCACTCGGGCAGAAAACAGTCACAAACCTCAATACACCCGGGTATACCCGAATTTGTGGGACTAGCCGAGCTCGAATAAAGTGTGTCGCCAGTGTAAAACTAAAATACATGCTAACTTTATTAACGACGATTGTGGTTTATCTCGGAAAAAGAGTCAGGAAAAACATAATTAGTATTCATAGAATATTACATAATATCAAAAGTAGCAGAAATATATATATTCCTATAATTTTACACAAATACTTTAATACAATGATACAATATGGGGTATAAGATGATTTCAAAGAAAAACTCCTAATTCGATATCAACATTCAGTCCCCTGGGGGTTAAAGTTTTCATAATGAAAATCCAATATGTCTCCCTTTTGGTTAATAAAATATTGCGGTCCCCTCCCCTCCAATGAGGTAATACATGTTCAAAAACCGTGAATGTAAATCCTGTAGTATTACCTTGATGGTAATTTATAAAATGTTCAGATAGAAGATGGGTGGTTAACCCTCTTCTTATATTGCACAGGTGTTCTAAAACTCTAACTCTTACATCTCTTGATGTTTTGCCAATGTATTGAAGTCCACATGGACAGGTAATCATGTAAATAACATGGTCAGTTTTGCAGGTGACATGTTGTTTGATAGATTACTGTTTTTTTGTTACATGTGAAACAAATGTAAATTTATCAGTTGTCTTAAATTTGCAGGCTTTGCATACCGTACACCCAAAAAAAACCTTTAATTTTAGGTAACCAATTTTTTCCATTTTCCTTTATTTTAGGGAGAGAACTTGGTGCCAATCGATTCTTCAAATTGTTAGCCCTTCTAAATATGACTGATGGCACTTCTGGAACTATGGGCCTCATGCAGTAAGCGACGATTATGTGAAATCGGCAAGCTTACCGATTAGTCATGTTATTGGCGATTTTCCCTCTCCGTATGCAGTAAGTGCCGAATACATTCAAAATCAAGCCGAAAACAAATCCGCCCACTCTCACGATGATTTGCCGATCACACACAGGTGTATCGGCGTGCGTGGCGGGGTGTTGTTAGGTTGCCCAATCACAAATCTTGTTGAATCAGGCGAACCAAGCATGTATTGGATAGCGCGCCATATTTAAAGGCAACGTGTACTGGTAATCATTCTCTGTGTTGTTGGGAGTGAGAGAGAGAGAGACGCACAGAGCTGGGTGATTTAAGATTTGCATATTGATTGAGAGACTTGTTGTGTATTGTGAGAGCTTTGTCCTTTGTTGTTTTGTTTACATCTTTGTCTTGTTTTATATGTGGAAGTGTTTCGTGTGATTGGCTGTACATTTGTTGTCTGTTTTTTGTGAGTGCTGTAAGTATGCCCGCAAAGCGTGGGAAGAGTGATGCTGGTGGGAGTGGGAGTGCTACTCGTGCGAGTACGCGTCGGAGTGAACGTACTGTTCAGGGGAGTGATGTTGCTAGGAGTGCGAGTGCTGTTGCTGGGAGTGGGAGTGCTGTTGCTGGGAGTGGGAGTGCTGTTGCTGCGAGTGGTGTTGCTGGGAGTGTGAGTGCTGTTGCTGGGAGTGGGAGTGCTGTTGCTGCGAGTGGTGTTGCTGGGAGTGCGAGTGCTGTTGCTGGGAGAAGGAGTGCTCTTGCTGGGAGTGCGAGTGCTGTTGCTGGGAGTGGGAGTGCTGGTGCTGGGAGTGGGAGTGCTGCTGGTGGCGCAGTTGCTGATGGGGTGTCTGGTGGTGGCGTACTTGCTGGTGGCCAGCTTTTGGAGTCTCTTCCATTGGAAGAAGGAGAGTCCAGTCAGCACCAGCCAAGTTCTGAGCCTAAACCTGGTCGGAAGAAACGTGTGGAGAAGCCACGTAATCCTCACTTCAATGACCAGAAAAATAGAGCTCTTGTCACTGGGATTCTGGAGCACTATGACAGTCTCTATGGACATTTATTAGGTAAGTGTACCTTTCCATTTATTCTTCAAATACATGTTATCCCAGGGCATGTGAGTTTTGTTAATATGCAAATATTTCTCAAGAATATATTTCTATGTTAATTATTGTGGAAAAACATCTTTTTTTCATGCGTTACAAGGACAACAAAACACAGCCGTTCAATTAGCGATAACTGCATTAAATATGAATGCAAGCTTGCTTACATGTCTAGTTTTAGTAGTGAATGCTCATGTGCTTCACATATTACACGTCAAACAGCATGTTTTCTATCTCTTGGAACAGCTAGCAGTGTAGGAAACTGGTGCTTCTATAATTATGAATTAACGTCATATATTTTGTTTGTATTTCAAGGGCGGACAAGTTCAACAAGCAAACATGAAATGTGGGACACAATAATAATTGGTGTCAATGCGTGTGGGAATCGTATCAGGGACAAGTATCATTGTCGGAAAAGATTTGACGATATTAGGTCAAAATTAAAAAGGAAAATTCAAGACCAACGCGTGCATGCTACTGGCACTGGAGGTGGGCCGACACCACAACGTCTGATATTAACTCCATTGGAGGAGCTGCTTCGGGCAAAATTACTTCCCGTCGTCGTGAAGGGCTAGGCCGGTGACTGTGATATTGGAATTTATCCCTCACAATTTCCACCAGGTGAGAAATATTACTGTACTAGGCGTGTCGTTGCTTACAGTTATTTTGCATATTTCCGCTGCTTTTTATAGTGTCTTCACAATATAAACATACCTACATCTATATATGTATATGTCTGTTTCTCTCTCTCATATATATATATATATATATATATATATATATATATATATATATATATATATATATATATATATATGTGTGTGTGTGTCAAATTAGACATATATGTTGTAGTCCTACTAAAAGCAGTAACTATTATACCACGTTGCATTGCGTGCTCATTTGCATGTGAATTCCCACAATGCTTTGCTGCATTGGAAGCAATTTATGGTGGGCGAAGATGGGGAACAACAGGGTAGCACACATATGTAACACATGCTAATGAGAAATTATTACTAGCTAATGTTACAGAACATAAATATGTATAATATTCATGTGTATATTATTTATTTAACTCATACAAACACGACATTACTGGCTATTGTAATCATGCATCGAATATATTGCATGCAACCGCCTACAAACATCACTAGCACAAACAAATGTCTACTTGTTTATTAAAAGGTCCATTTTTGCTTTATGTCATATACAGACAGCATAATGAGGCACACGTAGCATATGTTATGTCATTGTGTTCATAACTTAAACACTGCAGACGACTATTTTGCTCCTCTACCATTGTGTTAAAGCAGCTGCAATGAATATGTCATCACAGCATACACGTCAACAGAGGGGGTGGGGTTCAGCACACACACAAATTACAGGGTCATCTTAGGGTCAACTTAGTTCACACCATTTTCACCTGTTTGAAGTAATTGAAAGGTCTGGCTGATTAGGGTTTTTGGGGAAGGGAATACCGTTCTTACAACCTGACTAGCACAACTGAAGTTAATATATATAATACAGGCCTAATGTTTGTGAACTATACTACCTGTGAGCCTATAACAGTATTGGGCTTAAACACATTTTTATTACTTAATTCACTCATGTTTATCACCATTTAAATAGGTTTCATACAAGGGATACTTACTGGCATCAATATGTTGTGTGTACTCCTGTATTATATATATATATATTATTGGTTTTAACACTACAGCCCTTCTAAATTAAAAAGAAACATTTTGTGATGGTAAATCACATTTACCAGACAGGTCAATGCAATTGGCCATAAAAGTTTAAGCCTCTATTATGTTAACCTTTAAATAAATCACACCAATATAAAAATCCCTCTTTACATATAAGCCCTTAAAAGTTGTAATATACACACACAGACATGTACAGTTTGTTTTTACAGACATATATGTTATATATATATATATATATATATATATATATATATATATATATATATATATATATATATATATATATATATATATATATATATATATATAGCAGTATATATATATATATATATATATATATATATATATATTTATGAGAGAGAGATATATATATACATATAGACACGTAGTTAAACTCATGCAGACAGGGAGTTAACCAGACTTTCAAATACACACAGAAATGTATGAGGAAAAAAAACATTTACTTTTGCAGGTGTGTGTGTGTATTTCATTATATGGCTGTGTAAGCACTATTTTCAGACAGTGGTGAATGTGTTTTTTCCTCAACCCACAATGTTTCTTAATTAAAAGTCTAGCAATGTTGTGAGAAAGTAGATAACAAAATGATACATGCTGCTTTGACAAACGCCTATCACAAACCACAAACGTGAAACCAATTATTTCTACACATCCAATTGGTGCTTCAAACAAGGAGTACAAGTTGATACTTTTTATGACCTTGAAAAGTTAAGACAGCAAATAGGTTGCAATTGAGCAGTTTCATTCTTATGAGCAAAGAACAGAGAACTGCAGACATCTTTTCTGTTAATCTGCAATGGCTGATGAATTATTAAAAAATATGCATCCGCACAAAGGATACAAATTCATGATAGCACAAGCGATTTTGTCCGCGTCGGGACACAAAGCAAACACGGGCCAAATCTATGATTTGATTAGAGCCAAGTATCCTTATTACCAAGAACGTGGGCATGCGCGAAATTTTAAATCCTCAGTAAGATTCACTTTATCAACTAATGACTGTTTTGAACGTGTGCAGGATAAGCTACAAGACAGGTAACGTTTTTGGAAGCTTGCTAAGGATAAACATTTCACCGTGAAAGAGGGCACACATATTGTGCTAAATGGCATATTTATTCCTAATGCCAATAGCAATGGATCCGCTACTACTGTTCCGTGTGAATCGATACCTGCTGCAATATCTGCACCCTCCATTCCTGAAACCCACATTGTACAAGAACATAACTACTATGATTATGTACCAAGCCTTTCAGCTGAAAATGCATTGGAATGGGTACCCGAAGAAAAGAACCTACCTCCGGACCAATTGTTTGAAGAAAGCTGTGGCGATTCCAATGAGCGCTTCATGGAGGAGATGTGTGTCATACAGGATTCAGCGTTTGGATCAAGCGTGGATGAAAATGCCTTGTTTTTCTGGAGCGACCAGTTGCAGCCAGACGAAGTGTTAATTCTACAAGAATGGTAAATATAACAAGCGTTATGCGTTGACTCTGCGTTTATTTTTTATTTATTTTTTTCCGAACCACCATTTTTACTTTAAATGCGTGGATACAGCGTAACATTGCAGACTGCATAACATGTAGCGATCACAAACAAATTGTTTCCTATTACAATATAGTAGAACCTGAAAGAGTAGTACACATTGCTCACGGAATAAATATACGTACTTTCCTATCCATTTAAACATATTAGCAACATGTTACCATAACTCTAACACATAACTGTGTTGTTATCATGCAACATCTACAAAATACAAAACCGGGTCCACCACGTATGACGTGGGAACCTTGTCATGTGCCAAGGCGTCCTTAAAAAGGATTACGGATGTAAGTCCCGCCCCCAAACGACGTGCGTGCATCAAAGCCTATTGGCTGTGTTGTTTTGTTATAGTTACGGTAACTGCAGTGTGTCATGCGTGCGGGTCAGTGTTTGTAGGCGTACACTGGGCGTTAGCCGAATGTTAATTGAGTGGGAGGAGTGTTTGCGTGCGCTTCACGCTGCCTTAACATGACGTCACACGTATTGCATTTGCGCATTGTGTTATCGGCCGTGCTTTCTGTCCACACACGTCTGTTTAAAAAGAATACAGATGTACTTGTTTAGAACGAATGTAGTTTCGCCTTCATAGTATTTGAAATAAATATTTTATGGTTAATGGTATTTTCAACATGTATTGAACGCACAACGTACGCATTGTTTTGCGCATGCGCTAACAGTTAGTCGACCCAAGCGTGAAGTGCGTGCGCACACTAAGATGTGCGCGCACATTTTTCAGTATACAGGCAACGTTCACTTCATATACATAGTTATGCCTGCTCCTAATTTAATGACACATTACATAATGATGTACACTTGTAGTTCTAACATATAAGTGAGTGACGTGTGTATGTACACAATCATATAGAGCTGTGTAACGCGTTGTCACGGATACATATATAGTAAGGTGCCATCTTTGACCATCATGTGTTTGCTGTATTTCAGAGATGTCGGGGAAGATACAATCGGATCAATGTATGATTTCAGAAGAGTCTACCTTTATATGAGATGATTGTGAGGAGGAGCCACCGACTACTATACTACACATGGAACTAATTTTATATTGCTTGCAGCGCTTATTAACAAACAATTAAAAATGTGATACCCTTATGCCTATATTGCATAAGCACTTAATTAACATAATGATGTTGCAAAAGAGTGCCTCATGAATTTTTATTGAGTGTTCTTTAATGACTACTATCATTTTATGGCATGGTGTGTTTTATATATAACAACCATTCCCACTCTGCTAACACATTTGTGTATTCTATTGTGTAATGGAACGTATGACTGTCGAAACTATGTAACAATAATAATAATAATATGAGCATGTTCATGTATAGCGCTGCTAGTTGTAAGCAGCGCTTTACAGACACATTTTTCAGGCTGAGGTCCCTGGCCCGTGGAGCGTACAATTTATTTTTTGCCGCCTGAGGCACAGGGAGATAAAGTGACTTGGCCAAGGTCACAAGGAGCCGACACCGGGATTTGAACCAGAACTCCCCTGCTTCAAACTCTCAGTGCCAGTGTGTGTCTTTACTCACTGAGCCACTCCTTCTCCCAATGTAAAGGACACTTACAACCAACTAGCCATTTATTGTTAAAAATCTCTTGTTACATGGGTATGTTGATAAAATGGTTTGGGACTGTAGCAAATAATGTTATTGGCTAGATGTTGTGGTCCCCTACAATGCATGATGTTCTGAATATTACATCAACATCATGTAATGAAGTACGTTTCTGTGTATATTTCATTAACCTAACTAACTATAGTTTACTGTGTTTATTAAACGTTCTGAAAATAAATAGTACAGTCAATATGATGATTTAAGCTACCATAATAAAGCTGCTGTTATCATTTGTCGGTGTTATACATGGATCCTACACAAATTGATACAGACACAAACAGTTGTCTTAAAAAGTGTGCCTATGCTAATGTGCACGTGATTGACGTTAAAATTGTGAGAATACTTCATAATGATCATCATGATAATGATGAAGTGACGTGATTGACATTCCAAAAATATTACCAACATTGTCATAGTGGGAAATTAGAAATGCAAAATTACAGTAACATTTGCGACAAAATTGTGGTTTCTGTTAACAGTTTTACACTTGGTACATGTAGGACACATCCACACACGTGTGACTTATACATACACATGTCACAAATTTAAATTAATGTTGACTATTAATTCCTAGCATTAATAAACACCTACATTGCTAAATATAAGATGTACTACGCATTGTTGTGATTACAGGCATTCATGCATGGAGTTTTATGATCAGTCAATTGCATCCGTGATGAATGAGCTCCCGTAAGTAAACAAATAACTACTGTACAGTTATCCCCTTTTCTCCAAACACCTCTATATTACATTAATGGAATTTATAAAGGAACATACATAAAATGTGATGAAATGGAGTAATCATTTTCTAATACAATGCACATGAAACCTCAATAGTAGCTAAATGCATGTACATGATACAGAAAGTACATGTATGTTACATTTTTATTTAAACCAATATGTTGGGTTTTTAGTTCAAATACTTATACGAATATTGAGGTAGGCACATCTTATGACAGATGTCAGCAAATATACATACCATGATCAGTCATACTGGAGATATACCTATAATGCAATGGAACAATATATAAATTGCAAACATTGACATGCCATCTTCAGTACCGTAAGCAACACAGCAAAGTGTGTATTTGGTGTTAAATGTGCAACACCATGTATATTTCATGACATTCAAAATGTAAAGCAGCCTGGTGTACACATCATATGGATGTACATGTTACACTGCACCAATAACATTGTATGTAAGCATACTAGAAGAATGAATGACTATGGGCATACTATGTGTATTGTGTTTGCATAAGGAACAACAAAATGCTAAAATATTACTGCTTTGTTACCCCGGTTGTATTCACATACACACAACTAATGTACAATTGAAGAGGGATTATATAACCTGTGCAACAATAACATACCGGTGCCACATCCCTTTGTGCACACAGCAGAGAAAAGAAAGGTGTGCAACCCATATTCATCTGTGTCCTAACAGAAGGTTATATAAAAAAACATTATTGTTAATATAACATAATTTAACTATAAAAGTAGTACTAGGAACATATATGTTTTTACTTACAAGAAAAAAATGAATTGATGAGATTCTGGCGTGTCTGGCCACCACTGGCTGTTTGTTCATTTTCAGCAGCTACATGGGTGGGATGCTCGTCTACCAAAGGCTCAGCTAGGTCTGATTGTACATTGTGCCTGAGTGCAACATTGTGCAAAATGCAACAGGCAAGGATAATATCAGACACTTTTTGAGGCTTGTATAGAAGAGCCCCACCAGTTCTGTCCAGACACCTAAATCTGGTCTTGAGTAGGCCAAATGTCCTCTCTATAACAGATCTTGTAGAGATATGGGCTGCATTGTACCTCTCCTCTGCTTCAGTTTGAGGGTTTAGCACCGGAGTCAAGAGCCATGGCCTAATTCCGTATCCCGAGTCACCTATAATGAATGGAGCACACAAAAGCTTACATTAGTGATAAGATTCTACAATGCCAACATTCCTAAAGAAACATGTGTTTTGTGTTATAACATCTAAATCTGTACTCACCCAGCAGCCAACCATGTTCAAAATGTCCCTCTTCGAACGCATGGAAGACTGAAGTGTTCCTCAGGATAGAGGAATCGTGACTGGAACCAGGGAATTTGGGTACCACATGCATTATCCTCATCGTGGCATCACATACCACCTGTACATTGAGTGAATGGTAGTGCTTACGATTGCGGTAAACATGCTCACTCTGACTAGGTGCAATCAAAGCAACATGTGTGCAATCGATTGCACCCAGCACACATGGTATCCCTGCTATATTATAAAAGCCAGTCCTGACTTCCAGCCACTCTGTCGCCTCTGTAGGAAAATGAATATAATTCCTAGCGCGTCTATTGAGTGCATAGAGAAACTGGGTAAAGGCCCGCGAGAATGTAGATTGCGAGACCCCGCCCACTATGCCCACAGTTGTCTGGAATGACGCGGTAGCAAGATAATGTAATGAGCACAGCATTTTAACAAGCCCAGGGACTGCACGACCTCTGGCTGTCATAAAATCTAAATCTCCCCTTATCTCTTCATAAAGAGATAAGATTGCTGCTGAACTCAAACGATAGCGACTTACTATCTCCTCCTCACTTATCCCATCTAACAGGGTTCTCTCCCTGTACACACGCGGACGAGGCACAACTTGTCTCCTCTGTCTTCTCCTCTGATCTCCTGTCCCTCTACCTGTCCCTCGGCCTGTCCCTCTCCCTGTCCCTGTCGTATCCGCGTGCCTGTCCCTGTCACTGTCCCTCGGTCTGTCCCTCCCTTGCCCTATATCATTCTCTTGATCAGCAAGCATGTCATAGAAAAGAATGTTCCTCCGTCTCCTAAACAATCGCAACATTTTGAAATGAGTAGCTGTGAATGAGCAGGTAATGGGCGTCCTTTAAATAGGTATGTGATGATGTCAGGTGACATAGTAAAATGCAAGGTGTTACATTAACATAATAAAGTACTTCTGTGGCAAGCTGTGTGCAGTTGATCTTAGAAGTATTTGTTGTGTGTATTCTGCAGGGAATGATGATATTTGCCAATGATGTGACGTGAAGCTTTGTACAAAGATTGCTTGAAAATAAATAGTGTAATGTGCAATGCATGTAACACTTCTGAACGCAACAGTCAGTCATGTAATTAGACAAAAAGGCTGAGATTGACGTGGGAAAAGTTTGGTGTAACATGTGTAATTAGCCATGTTATTGTCACATGTTGACAACAATGAATTGTCGTGTGCATAAGCATGCATTTCTGTAATGAGGATAGTTGCTATAGAATGAGTTTACAAGGTGTCACAATGATGAATTACTGTACATGTGTGTAGAAGTTAGATTGAAGTGCTTGTAATGCAACGGTTACAAGTTAAACATGCAATGTGATTGAGCGTCCAATAAGTGACGTCATGAAAATAGGGAGGACCAAAACTAGATGTAAACATGAGAATAAAGATGTACATGAACGTTTAAAGATGCGTCACACATTACAAGCATTGTGTAATGTAAAGGAACATGAATATACGGTGTATGTGTGACATGTGTGACATGTGTAACATCATGTAAATAATTGTCGCTCAGTTCAGTAAAATGTGTGATATGATGTGAGGTTCTCCTTTAAGAGTTGAGTATAGGATTTTCCCTTGACACATCATCACATGATGAGTAATGTGACACGCAAATGCTGAAAACATGTAAAAGTACAATGTTATGCAAATAATACACGTCAGCTGTGACACAATGCAGGGAATGCCCCCCACACTGTAATGCAAATGACGTTTGTATTGTGAGCAATGAAACGTAAACAGTACTATACTGTTATACGTCCCCGCTCCATAGACTCCATTGATGTACAGAAGATTTTTTTTTTCTAAGTGCCGTTCCGGCAGCCTTAGCGATCGTTCTCCCCTCCAACTTGCCAACTTTAGTTGGCGGGAGAAATTGGCCATAACATCTCAATTTCCTAGTGCCGATCAGCCCCGATAAGCTGATTTTGGTACTTGAATCCAGCCGATTTAAAAAAGTGGCGATCAGTGGCGAAAACAGGCTTATCGGCAGCCGACTGGCCATAACAAAATTATCGGCTACGAAACCTGCCGAAATCAAGCACTTATCGGCGCTTACTGAATCTCAAACCCAATTTTGGCTATAAAATGCCGAAAAAATCCATATCAACGCTTACTGCATGAGGCCCTATATCTCCTAACAACATATCATTCCTGACAATATGCCAGTGTTTTCTTATGATTTTAACAATTTTATTGGAATCCTTATTAAAGTTTGTCAAGAATGAAAAACTAAATTTGTCCTTGTTATTCTAATTTTTTTTGTGTTGTTGTTGTTTTGTGTCTCACTTTTTAACAAATCTATTCTGTCTAAATTTTTGGCTTTAGAAAAGGCATTTTTATATTACAGGAATCATATTTTCTGTCAAAGAATCTATTTTCCAATATTTTTTATTGTTCCTCAAAGGTGTTTAAATCTGTGCAGTTTCGTCTAACCCTCCTAAACTGACCATATGACACAAGGTCGGTGTATTCACATTTCCACCTCAGCCCCGCGGTCCAGTCTTGGTTTGTGGCGCGCACAAGCGTGACATTATGCTCTACCCCACAAACTCAGACCACCCTGTGGTGAGAGTGGGAATGCTCGTGTCTGAAGTACAATCTGCCGACCGGTTTCTGTTTGAAAGATTGCCCCCTCCTGAAACCCCTTCCCTGTATAGAGCTCTTACTCTGTCAGAAAAACTGCTCCGTAAAGACTTCCTTATTAAGGCCTTAGGGAGTTAAAACAGACCCTGCTCTCCTGTGTCTCCTGGTCCCCCTGTTACCTGGGAGAAAAGGAATTCTGGGCAACTGGTGCAGGTTCAAAGTATGATCCAAGAACTGTCCCTAGCTTTGGATCAGTGCATAAAAAGGGTGACCCTCTCCTCGCCAACTACGCTGTTTCTGGATGGTTCCCCAGCTCTTTTAGTCCTGTTACTAAACCTGTGAAGGTACCCCCTCCTCCTGAAAATCACCAAACTGATTTTTTCCCTCTTAAGCCAAAAGAAAAGTTGGCCACGATCCCTGGTTTTGATTCTATATCTCATTTCTCTGACTCTGATGTTTTTCCTGCTTTAACCCCTGCTTGTAAACCCTTTGAGACACCCTTTGTGCATTCCAGTGACTCCAAAGCCAATGTCCCAAACCTAGAGCCTGTAGATGAACTTACATTAGCACCAGTTTCCAAGTCAATTCCCCTTTCCTCTGACTATCATGCACTGCCTGCTTTAACCCCTGCTAGTGAAACCTTTGAGCCTCCCTCTGTTTATTCTTGTAATCCCCACGCCAATGTTATGTTCGCAGCACCAGAAGATGATCCTTCTATGCCCCCAGTTTCAAAGTCAGATCCCCTTTTCTCTGAATCTCAGGCAATGCCTGTGTTAACCCTTGTTAGTTCTCAACCCTTAGGGTTAAAAGCAGACGTTGCACATTTTACCTCCCCTGAGGTTCTAGTTGCTGTTTCTCTAGCTACCACTTCAGAGGTCAGCGTACCTGCCTTTGTTCCCTTAGTGAGGTCGGAGCCTCCCCTGCCTGCAGTGGAGGATCAGGTTTCCAAGTCAGAGTTCCCTTTCACTCCTTTAAACCCTCAAGTCTCTCTCACAGCATTTAATAATTTCCCAGCACACCCATGTTAACCTGTGCGTATGCTAAAATTCCTGATGTAAAAGCAGGTCACCCTGTCTCTGGCTCCCCAATAGTATGTGATACGCCTATTACCAATGCTATTCCTCCTGTGTCTCAGATTGTTGCTATTCCTGTCCTTGACTCTGTCTGTTTCCTTGGAACCTTTTACAGTGATTAGCTCCCCTTTTACTGCCCCTCAGGCTATCCCTTCAGAGAACAGCTTATCTGCCTCTGATCCCTTAGTATGCTCTGAGACTTCCCTTATTGCTTCTAATGATTTTCCAGCACTTCCTGAGTTAACCTGTGCCACTACTCTCACTCCTAATTTAAAGCCAAGCTTCCTGTCCTCCGACTCCCCTGTAGTCTGTGAGAGTCCCATCACCTTTGCTAAAGCTCCTGTTTTACCAGGTGTCGTCCCTGTTATATCTGTAATACCTGCAGTTTCGTCAATTGATTCCAAGACCCTTGCCACAGAGTTTCCCATAGAGCCTGATGCCCCCGCTATGGATTCGCTGATACCCACTTCAGTGACTAGCAAACCTTTTATCAATGTTTCCACATTGTTAAATATACCTAGTTCTGATATTGCCATGACAAATACCCCTGCTGCTAGGACCCATACAGTTATGGATAAACCTCCTTCTGTCTCTCAAATTTTTGCCACGCATACTCCCCCAGGTTCTGACTTACCAATTACTGACCCCCTGACTTCCACTCCAGAGACAAGTACAATATCCTCTGATTTAATTGAAGAGCTTAGTTCAGTTTCTGCCACTTCACAATCACCTACTTCTGAGACAGGTACTACATCCTCTGATTCCATGGAAGAATCAGATCCAGTTTTGGTTATTCCCCAGTCACCCACTTCAGAGACAAGCACAATGTCACCTGATTCCATTGAAGAGAAATTCTATGGGGGCTATGCACTAAACAGTGATAAGTCGTTTTAAGAGAACAAAGTGCTTTTAGAACCTGATATTGCGCTCAGCGCGATTCACAGAGCAGTGATAACAGGCACTTTCCGCTCTAAAACGGCCTTTTTTGAAGAAATTTTTCTAAGTCCCACAAAGCTCGTACGATCAGCTAAATGCGCTGATTTCTTCCAGTCTGCGCGATTCTCAAAGCTACTATAAGTGATCGTGCTTTAAAATGCGCCGAAAAAAGCTTAAATCAGTATGGTAAACCCTATCCTTTAGCTTCTCTGCATACCCAGTTAACCAACCCCAAACTGATGAGACCCATTAAGGTTGAAACAGCTGTTTGTGGGTGGGTTTTCTGGGTATGCACCTTAACCCTGGCTGTGCTCAAAGCTGTGATCATGCAGCAAGCTTAAGCCTATAGGGAACCATGTTAAAAATGGTTTTTGAAGCAAAAAGTGGCACTGTGTGCTCATTTGCATATCATTTCCCAGATTCCCTTGCTGCAGTGGAAGTGCTGTGTGCTGGGTGATAATGGTGAAAGGCGGGGTTGCAGACCTGCCTAAGACATGAAGATGAGCATACAGTTGTATTTACATTTGTATATATATATATATATATATATATATATATATATATATATATATATATATATATATATATATATATATATACATACATATATATATATATATATATATATATATATATATATATATATATATATATATATGTATGTGTGTATATATATATATATATATCTATATATATATATCTATATATATATATATATATATATATATATATATATATATATATATATATATATATATATATATATATAGATATATATATATATATACAGTGGTTGACAAATCACCAAAAAATCCACTCGCCACACAAAAAAAATCTACTCGCAACCTAGTACCAAACGTGTGCTGCTTGGGCCAATATTTACTCGCCCGGGGCGAGCAAATGTTTAGGTTTGTCGAACACTGTATATATATATATATATATATATATATATATATATATATATATATATATATATAGATCTATGATACGAACCAATCCAAAGACCAGTAAAGAGACAGCACACCGCACGGGGTTAATCCAAAAATCTATATTCACAACATGAAATACACGTAAGCCAACATTTCGGTCCCACAGAGAGACCTTCCTCAGGGCCGTGCAACCCACAAGTGCAAGTGACCACACATATATACCCTCACCCATAGTGCAATGCAAACAAAGGGAACCAATCACCAACATGCAATCAGACAGAATATGCAACATAGCTGTGCTCCGTGCCCCCTCCCCTATTACCTGATTATCCAAATGACTCATCATGACATGAGAGTAGGCACTTAAACTATTAGGAGAAAGACACCCTTTAGACACTGGTCCCAGGGTCTACTGCCCTTGCGGGGGAAGGTCGCGCACCGCGCATCTGCAGTGGGCCAAAACATATTGACTGCCGGAGCGCCAGCAAGGAGAGTACGCCACGCATCACAGCTGTGAGCAGACGCCTCATTGACTCTCCCTGGCCACCAGGGACGCCGGCAGCGCAAAACGCACATGCGCAGTCTGAAAAACCGCCTCGGTGCCAAGTTACCCACACACTGACATTAATAATGGGCTAAACAGAATAGTAATAAACAGAGCGTTAAGGTGAACCACAGGGGGACAGGTACATAGAGGTATAGAGCACAAGGAGCGCATAGCATCACCATAGTATATAAGGACAAAGGAAGTGCAAAAGTGCAGAGGGAGTGATGCAACAGAGTATGAGTGACAAACATAAAAAGGCATAATGCAAAATCAAGTGAAAGCAGGGAGACTGCTACAAAAAGCAGCTAAGTGAAAGTTCCTCATTTAGGCCACCAGGTGTCATAGTTCTTAGTTCATAAATAAGCCTTGCTTCCTGTTTAAGCAAAGTCCTGCCCCTGTCACCCCCACGGGGGGGGGACTGGGACCTGCAGAATAGGCATACAACGAAGTGTGGCCAGTGTATGCCTTTTTTCCTTGAAATGTCTAGCCACAGGTAGACACTTCAGGTCTACATCAGAGGCATCACTCAGTAGGGCTTTTCTGATGTTTGAACGGTGCATGGCCATGCGTTCTTTCAGCATCCTTACAGTCTTCCCGATGTACAGCAATCCACAAGGACACTTAATAAGGTACACCCCGAATTTAGACTCACAGTTCAGTGGTTGTTTGATTTTAATCGGTGCGCCACTATGCGGGTGATTGTAGCTAGGGCCCAGCTGCATATAGTTGCAGTTGGTACAGCCATGACAGCGGTACGAACCAGGTTTTTTGGCTAACCAAGTGGTGGGTGTGGCATATTTGTCTATTGGGTCAGATCCAGTGACCATGTCACCAATGTTTGGTCCCCGACGAAAGCAGAATAGAGGTGGCTCTCTAGCAAATGCACCAATCCTCTCGTCATTCTCCAGGATGCGCCAATTGCCCCGAATGCAGCGCTTAATGCTGTTGGTAGCAGTACTGAATGTACTGACTATATTGAGCCTGTTGCTCACCGGTCTGCCTGTCGAAGGTGTCAATAGTTCACCCCTATCAACCTGTCCAACCTTTTGCAAGGCAAAATTGATGTCCTTGGCCGAATAGCCCCTCTCCCAGAAGCGTGCGGCCATTTGGGCCAAGGCCCGTTGGGATTCTTCTGGATCAGTGGTGATTCTTTTCACTCGGAGAAGCTGGGAGTATGGGAGACCCCTCTTGAGTGGTACAGGATGGTGGCTGGCTGCACAAAGAAGGGAGTTCTTGTCTGTACTCTTCCGGTATATTCTAGTAGCCAGCGTGCCTCCAATTTTGTACACTATGGTGTCTAAAAAAGCGATTTCCTGGTAGCTGTGGTTGAGGGTAAAACGGATTGTGGAGGGGATTTTGTTTAAATCAGAAACAAATGTCAGCAGCTCCTCTTCACTGCCCATCCACAGAATGAAGATGTCGTCAATATAGCGAAGGTATTTGACGATATGCCGTCCATGCGTGGTGTCAGTTAATATGTGCAACCGTTCATACAAATCCATAAACAGATTAGCGTACGACGGTGCCATATTTGAGCCCATGGCAGTGCCCGTAAGTTGCAAGTAGTAGTGTTTCTCAAATTTAAAGAAGTTCTTATGGAGGATGACCTCAATGAGCAACATGAGAAAGTCAACTGGTGGACCCTGTTCGACTCCCTGTTCTTCCAATTTTGTGCGTACTGCTTCTAGGCCCCCTGCATGGGGAATGTTGGTGTACAGGCTGGACACATCTAGCGTAGCAAGAATACATTCTGAAGTGTCTACCTGTGGCTAGACATTTCAAGGAAAAAAGGCATACACTGGCCACACTTCGTTGTATGCCTATTCTGCAGGTCCCAGTCCCCCCCCGTGGGGGTGACAGGGGCAGGACTTTGCTTAAACAGGAAGCAAGGCTTATTTATGAACTAAGAACTATGACACCTGGTGGCCTAAATGAGGAACTTTCACTTAGCTGCTTTTTGTAGCAGTCTCCCTGCTTTCACTTGATTTTGCATTATGGCTTTTTTATGTTTGTCACTCATACTCTGTTGCATCACTCCCTCTGCACTTTTGCACTTCCTTTGTCCTTATATACTATGGTGATGCTATGCGCTCCTTGTGCTCTATACCTCTACCTGTCCCCCTGTGGTTCACCTTAACGCTCTGTTTATTACTATTCTGTTTAGCCCATTATTACTGTCAGTGTGTGGGTAACTTGGCACCGAGGCGGTTTTTCAGACTGCGCATGTGCGTTTTGCGCTGCCGGCGTCCCTGGTGGCCAGGGAGAGTCAATGAGGCGTCTGCTCACAGCTGTGATGCGCGGCGTACTCTCCTTGCTGGCGCTCCGGCAGTCAATATGTTTTGGCCCACTGCAGATGCGCGGTGCGCGACCTTCCCCCACAAGGGCAGTAGACCCTGGGACCAGTGTCTAAAGGGTGTCTTTCTCCTAATAGTTTAAGTGCCTACTCTCATGTCATGATGAGTCATTTGGATAATCAGGTAATAGGGGAGGGGGCACGGAGCACAGCTATGTTGCATATTCTGTCTGATTGCATGTTGGTGATTGGTTCCCTTTGTTTGCATTGCACTATGGGTGAGGGTATATATGTGTGGTCACTTGCACTTGTGGGTTGCACGGCCCTGAGGAAGGTCTCTCTGTGGGACCGAAACGTTGGCTTACGTGTATTTCATGTTGTGAATATAGATTTTTGGATTAACCCCGTGCGGTGTGCTGTCTCTTTACTGGTCTTTGGATTGGTTCGTATCATACTTATTTTCTATGGGACTAGCATCTGCTATTATAACCTTTTCTACTGCAGTGTGCTGACTGACCTTCATGTGTATATATAGATCTATATATAGATATATATATATATATATATATATAGATATATAGATATATAGATATATAGATATAGATAGATAGATATCTTATTAATAAAATGCTCTTTTAGTTTGGGCTCTGTCTGTGTTTCATGTTTTGTCTCTGATTTTAAATATATATTGCCATGCTCAGTAGCACTCCTCTTTGACATGTATATGTATATGCATAGAGCTTATAGGGGTTCTGTATGTTTTGCAATTCTGTTCAGCTTTTCCCAGCTGATTTGGAGGGTGGCTCCTCCTTCCCAGGTTTGAAGCTCACCCCCTCCCACTTTTAAATGGTTAAAGCTCACTACATTTCACCTTTCACACTCATGGGAACTTGCATGCAGTTTGATTGCGACAAATCTAATACAGAGTGCTTTTCCTGGTATTGTACAGGTTAATAAGAGCTTCAATCAGACTTAGAACTATGCAACAAATTTTGACAGATTTATTATAAATCATTCTTCCTGGTAATGTACAGGTTATTAAGAATTTATATTAGTGTTAGGACCCATGATACGTGGTCTGCCTTGGTGGTCATGGGCTAACGACACTTTGGCCAAAGAGTTAAACTAAAAGACCATTTTATTCCAAAGAGATATCTATATCTATATATGCACTGTACCGTGTATTTGTGTCAATGGATGTAGCACTGGGCTCTGTCTGTGTTTCATGTTTTGTCTCTGATTTTTTTTTTTTTACATCAACCTGTGAATACCCTTGTCATTTTTAATACATGGTATATATGTTAATAAAATTTTATTATTTTTTTGTATTAGTGGGGTCTCTTGGGAGTCATGCACTTCCTTTGTTGTTCTGATTTGTTCTGAGCACTTGACTTGACAGACATTTCTGCAATATTCAAAATTATAAGGTAGAGTGCCTATTGAGAGGGATTCTTTTGTGTGATACCCAAGGGTATTCACAGGTTGATGGATATATGGTTGTTTTCTTCCCTTGTGCACCACATTTGCATTGATTTGTACAGGTATTTTTTATAGGTTGAGCGGCAAGCCTCTGTTTTGCTTATTTTTTTTACATACAGGGTTGGTTCTTTTAGGTCTGCAGGGACATCTGGAGACCACCTGAGGACTCTCCGAAACCCCGCAGTTACCAGGCTGTAGACCCATGGGGGACACCTGCGGGGAAGAACCATAGGCTCCACATCTGTGGGGGCTCTGCGGACCCGTAGGGACCACCCGAGGTCCCTCAGACCCCTGTTGGAACCACCCGAGGACCCTCAGACACCTGTGTGGCTGACCCGGGGCCCCCCAGACACCCGGGGGCTCACCCGTGGAGACCCCATTTGGTGCCCATGGTGACACATGTAGACCACCTGGAGGACCACGGCGCCTGGTCGGGACCACCTGTAGGCCTCCACACCCTGTGGACACCCCACCTCTGGTACACTGTGGGGCCTGCGGACACCCGTCAGGAACACTGGGGTCTCCGTGAGCCTGGGGTATTAACCCTGTATGTAAAAGAATAAACCATGTATTTATGGGGGGCACACAGGGTGGGTTATGTTTTTTTATTAAATATAGTCATGTTTATTGTGGGTGGTGGGGGTGGGGGAAGGGTGTATTGTCCCCAAGCCACGGTGGGTAGGCCACCCGGTGTACAGTGGGTAAGGGTGGTTAGGCGTCACGGGGTGGGTAGTGGGGGAGGGTGTTTAGGCCTCCTGAGGTGTGGGTGAGGGTGGGTTAACCCCTTAATGACTATAGCAAGTAAAAGACCGCTAAGGTGATTAAGGGGTTAGGGGACATTACATTGGCTCTTTTTATTCTTGTTTATGTTTTGCAGCATCGGAGGAGGACATGGGCAGGATGAGGATGAAGACGGCCTTCATCGTGGGTGCCAGGGAAAGGTAAGTGGAATACGTATTTACTGTATTTATTGTGATTCGTGTATGTTAAATGGGCAAATGCATTATTATCCATATGTGGATAATAGTAATTTTGCCCATTACTATATTGTATGTGTTGGGGGGGGATGTATGTTTGTATATTGCAATGTTTATTGGGGCAATTGTCCCCAATAAATATGCTATTGTGCCTTAACCCCTTCATTGCCTTAGCGGATAGCCGCTAAGGTAATATAGCTGCTTTAATGTATTTAAGGGGGTCTCCTGAGCTGAACCGCATTGATTTCTGGATCAGGGAACCCCTGCTTCCTGAGTTACAGGCCCCCGGTTTGGGGCATCGGATGCCAGTGTCGCTGCGATCTTTATAGCGTCCAAGTCGCGTCTAGGACGCTATAAAGATGCCGGCGACACTGGCATCCGATGCCCCATACCGGGGCCTATAACTCGGTAATCAGGGGGTCTCTGAGCCAGAAATCAATGCGGTTCAGCTCAGGGGACCCCCTGCTCCCGCACACTATTATTAAAATGTACATTAATGCAGCTTCATTACCATAGCGGCTATCTGCTACGGTAATGAATTATTGTTTATTGTTGTGTTTGTTTTGACAGTAGTATGCATGTGTAGGGAGTCTCCAGAGCTGAACCGCATTGGTTTCAGCCTCGGGGACCCCCTACTTCAGGAGATACAGGCCCCGTTATGGGGTGCCGGTATCCCCTGCAGAATTTAAATGTCCCGGTCACGTGACGCGGAAGCTTTAAAGTGCAGGGGATATCGGCACCCCATAACGGGGCCTGTATCTAATGAAGTAGGGGTCCCGAGGCTGAAACCAATGAGGTTCAGCTCCCGAGACCCCCTGCACATGTACACTATTATTAAAATGTATATTCTTAATGTACGATAGCCTGTAACAGTCGTTCATGGAGATGCAGAATCTCCATGCAAATGTTACAGGAGGCTTTTATTTCTATCAGCTATCGAATTTGAACTTTAAGCGTGATAGCAGGGGGGAAAAATAGCATGCACGATCTGGCAGATTTGAGCACGGCTGATCCCGAATGTGCTGAACTCCTTAGTGAATCGCACCTCCAACTTCACTTTTTAGCGGACGTGAATTTGTTTTTTCACGGCAGCACAAAATCTCACCTCTTAGTGCATAGCTCCCTATGTCCTTTGATTTAATTGAAGTGTTTGGTCCGGTTTCTACTACTGCTGCGGCAGCTTTTAATCTAACGTTCGCCGGGAGCTGGCCGGTAGAGCCGCGGGTCTGCTCTCCGTTTAAAAACGGATTTTCCAGCGCGGCGGCCGCTTCAATAGATAAGCGCTAATGGCGCTTACTATTGAAAGCGCCCGAAGCGCGGGAAAACCGGCCGGTTCTCGGCCGAAGACTGCCGCATGCCGCACGCCCTATTTTTAAAATGCGGGGGCAGCCGTATTAGGTTTAGCCTGGTCGCCTCTGTATTTCCTAACCACCCATTTCAGAGACAAGCACGATGTCCTTGGACCCTATGGAAACACCCAGTCTGGCCCCTGCGATTTCTCAAGTTCTCTCTGCAGTGTCCAGTATATACTGCTGCGGCCGAGTTTATTCGAGCATTTGCCCGTTCTCGGCCGCAGCAGTAACCTGGCGCGCGCCGGAGGGTGCCGGGCGCGCGCCGAAGCCTCGGAGGAGAGGCCCGCCGATTGGGGCTTCCCCCACTCCTCACCGGGTCCGCCGGGTCCCCCGGAAAGTCCCACCGCCGTCCTCACATCCACGCGACACCAGGGCTCCCTCGGGGAGCCCAGGGCACGCGTACAGGCGGCACAGGCACCAGATGACGCGTGACCGCGCAACGGTGATGCGCGGCACGCTTAGGGAGTGCAGCTCGCAAGCCGGGACATATCCCGGCTTGCGGAATGAGCCGTACTCAAATAAAGTGTGCAGCCTGTGTAGTTACATAGTTACATAGTAGATGAGGTTGAAAAATGATGTACGTCCATCAAGTTCATCCTATATTGTATACTGTACCTGTATACCTTCCGCGGACTTCGGTGCTATACTTAGTACAACCACTGTTGCTGTTCAATCCTTCGGTTCAGGAACAAACTGTTTCTCCACTGATTTTCCCGCAGCTTCTGTGATAACCAAGAATGACTTTAAGCTCCTCACTGCTGAGAACCGCTTTTTTCTCCCTAACTCCCCTATAACTCTATGCTTAGCCTTAGAGTCTGGGATTCCGACTCCTCAGATAATACTGTCTCTCGCTGATTTTCCCACACTATTCGAGGTATCCACTACAGATTACATGGCTTCTACTATGAAATCAGGGTAATCTCTCTTGGAATCTTCTGTGGTGTCTGTTTCTCCTACAGATTCGAAAGACCCAGGGTTCAACACTGAGTTATACTTCTCTGATTTTTCCACAATATTTGGGGTACCTACTACAGATTGCTCTACTTCAGCTGCAAACTCAGGCTTACCTTCCAGTGAGGTTTTGCTAGTACCTTATGTATCTATTGCTTTCAAGGACCCTATGTTCAAAACAGAGGTATTCAGTACTGTCTCTCCTACAGTATCGCGTGAAGCCTCTGACTCTGAGACTTCTACTCCTCAGTCAAGTTCGTGTTCTCCTGATCCTTCCTCGGTGCTTGAAATACCCAGTTCTAAATCCAAGACTTCTATTTCTAAGTCAGGTTTACCGCTCAACTTGCTTCCTGCTGTACCGGATAAAGTCCGTATGGATCCAAGCTTTCTCACTTTGCTAGCAGATCCTATGCCTGCAGGGCCCTGTGTGGTGCCTGAGGGGTTTCCTCTGGATTTCAAGTTGCTCTCGCCAAAGATTGAAACACCCCTGTTGGACTGTTTCACCCCTGTGGTGTCCGTTCCTGTTTCTTGTCCTCCCACGGCAGACTACACGCAAAGGAAACCCGCACAGCTAGTGTTAGACCACGGTGAGGTGCTGACTGGATGGAGACGTGATTATATCATGTGAAAGAAAAAGGACCCAGTCTTTCAGCACTCAGTCACAAGAAATGTAATATTGTAAAATTTAAAAATATACTTTATTTATAACCATGAATAAAAAATAGGGTGTTAAAACGTAATTAAATTGTATTAAACAGCACGTGACTGTATCCTTGATAACCCGCCGGCGATTAGGTGGGTAGATATGGTAAGGTCCCTAATGAATATTGGGGATCAAACGCTACTGATAGTAGCTGCCTAGTAATATAGGAAGGAGGAGCCTGTGAGAGCCCACTCAAAGACACTCTCCATATAAGTGTATCCAGGCGTACGGTACACACTCAATTGATACACTGTGGATAGATACAGTGATACTGTGTGACATAATGCGAGCTAAGTTAGACCAATGTGATGTCTGTCCCTAATAAAGATATGCACTGGTGACTAAATCAATTCATCAGTACTGTCAGAGCCAGGTCTATGGTGAGAACCTGTATAGCCCACACTGTTGATCATAGGTGCAGAATCATGGACACACTTGGTAGTGGGATACAGAATAGTATGGCAAAACTGGAGCATTAAATAAGGTCATCCATACACCTAACCTGCGGATAATATGTGTGGTAGAATCATCTGTAGATAGCTGTGGAGACAGTGGTGTTGTACAGGTGTTATTAACCAAAGTACACCTAAAATAATGTCAATAAGGGATGTCAATATTATCTGCTGTTGCTGCCCAGTAAACGCTATAATAAGAGCCAAATGCAGACACTTAGTACATATAGACAATTTGCCCTTGAGTGAGCATGGTGGAGTGTTGCGCACAAAGGGTAATTGGTAGCATGGAGGCAGCCTCACCAGTGTCTGCAGTGGCACAGGAGGGTTCACGCTAATCAGTGAATTGTGATATTCTTAGCTGTCACCCCCTGTGGTACTGCTCAGCATGTAAAGGGTTAAATGCATATAGGATTGCCAAATTACTCAGCTTATGGATGAGCAGGGGTGTAGAGGTGGTTAATACTAGGGTTGAACTGAGAAACCCATAGACGCACCACCCCCCCTCCTCAATAAACAGCTGGTCTGTATCTATGACCAAGTGAGGGAAAACCGGTCTAACTGATGGTCGCAGAGTCCCCTACATCAGCGCTGATCTTGGTTATATCAGCGCTGATGTGCTCGAGGACTTGCCTGTCTAAGAGATGATTTGCTCATAAACCCGTCAGGCTGACGGATCCCGCGATGGAGTGGTAAAGCGCGATCCCAAATTCAGATGCACAAGTACGGGAAGCTAGAGTGTACTAGCGCTGATAAGTATCAGTAAGCTGCTACATTTGAAATGAATGAGCTTCCCGCGTGTGCAGGAGTTTGATTGCCGACGCGCGCGTTTCACGTAGTGAACGCTTCCTCAGGGCACGTAGGGGGGAGGTCCCTGCGTGTGGAGGTGGGTATTTATAGTCACTGTGGAAATAACTGCTTCCACACTTAACCCCTTAATTACTGATGCTGGACAGATGAAGTATCTCACTGCTAGGAGTGCACAAATGTGGTCTGCAAACTAGTAACAGCTCTGTTGCTAGATTCAGATTGCCCTTAAAATGTTGCCAAATTGTGTAACAAACTGCAAAACTTGCAAGGGCTGAATATCTATGGCTCTAATGATCTTTGTCTCTGTGATGCATTGCTTATATCATTGCTCACATAGACTGGGGGTTTGGTGTTGTAAAATTTGATATTCATAGAGAATAGTGTTGGTAAGTCACTGTTTATAGTAAAGGTATGCCTATAGTAATAGACCATACCAGTTTAAAATACACTGTGTTCCATCAATTTGAAGTAAAGAAAATTAAGAATAAAATGCACACTTGTGTCCTTGTTTTATTTGTTGGAAATTGATTTTAATCCTTTATTGATTATGATATAATGAATGTAGGTTATTTGGAGGCTGCTGTGTTTCTGTTTAAAATTGCAGATAGTGCGTGGGTAAATGCATTTGACCCACAGACTGATGTAAAAGGGCAGGGTTCGGTCAGTTCTTAAAAGAGATAGGATTTATATGAAGGGGCTAAAGACAAATCCCTCATTGAGTCCAAATGGGTTCAAAGTTCCCAAAATTTGTTTGGGGCTATATTCGAGAGTCAGGCGAAGAACAGAGACAGCCGGTAGACGGACGAACAAAAGAGACAGAAAGGGAAAAAGAAAAAGAAAAACCAGGAGAGGGAAAGGTATGGGCTTTAAGAAGCGGGAATCTGAATCTAGCAACAGAGCTGTTACTAGTTTGCAGACCACATTTGTGCACACCTAGCAGTGAGATACTTCATCTGTCCAGCATCAGTAATTAAGGGGTTAAGTGTGGAAGCAGTTATTTCCACAGTGACTATAAATACCCACCTCCACACGCAGGGACCTCCCCCCTACCTG
This sequence comes from Ascaphus truei, assembly GCF_040206685.1. NCBI lineage: Eukaryota > Metazoa > Chordata > Amphibia > Anura > Ascaphidae > Ascaphus > Ascaphus truei. The sequence goes on along the minus strand of NC_134484.1, from coordinate 212,508,145 downwards.
CCCTGAGGAAGCGTTTACTACGTGAAACGCGCGCATCGGCAATCAAACTCCTGCACACGCGGGAAGCTCATTCATTTCAAATGTAGCAGCTTACTGATACTTATCAGCGCTAGTACACTCTAGCTTCCCATACTTGTGCATCTGAATTTGGGATCGCGCTTTACCACTCCATCGCGGGATCCTTCAGCCTGAGGGGTTTATGAGCAAATCATCTCTTAGACAGGCAAGTCCTCGAGCACATCAGCGCTGATATAACCAAGATCAGCGCTGATGTAGGGGACTGTGCGACCATCAGTTAGACCGGTTTTCCCTCACTTGGTCATAGATACAGACCAGCTGTTTATTGAGGAGGGGGGGTGGTGCGTCTATGGGTTTCACAGTTCAACCCTAGTATTAACCACCTCTACACCCCTGCTCATCCATAAGCTGAGTAATTTGGCAATCCTATATGCATTTAACCCTTTACATGCTGAGCAGTACCACAGGGGGTGACAGCTAAGAATATCACAATTCACTGATTAGCGTGAACCCTCCTGTGCCACTGCAGACACTGGTGAGGCTGTCTCCATGCTACCAATTACCCTTTGTGCGCAAAACTCCACCACGCTCACTCAAGGGCAAATTGTCTATATGTACTAAGTGTCTGCATTTGGCTCTTATTATAGCGTTTACTGGGCAGCAACAGCAGATAATATTGACATCCCTTATTGACATTATTTTAGGTGTACTTTGGTTAATAACACCTGTACAACACCACTGTCTCCACAGCTATCTACAGATGATTCTACCACACATATTATCTGCAGGTTAGGTGTATGGATGACCTTATTTAATGCTCCAGTTTTGCCATACTATTCTGTATCCCACTACCAAGTGTGTCCATGATTCTGCACCTATGATCAACAGTGTGGGCTATACAGGTTCTCACCATAGACCTGGCTCTGACAGTACTGATGAATTGATTTAGTCACCAGTGCATATCTTTATTAGGGACAGACATCACATTGGTCTAACTTAGCTCGCATTATGTCACACAGTATCACTGTATCTATCCACAGTGTATCAATTGAGTGTGTACCGTACGCCTGGATACACTTATATGGAGAGTGTCTTTGAGTGGGCTCTCACAGGCTCCTCCTTCCTATATTACTAGGCAGCTACTATCAGTAGCGTTTGATCCCCAATATTCATTAGGGACCTTACCATATCTACCCACCTAATCGCAGGCGGGTTATCAAGGATACAGTCACGTGCTGTTTAATACAATTTAATTACGTTTTAACACCCTATTTTTTATTCATGGTTATAAATAAAGTATATTTTTAAATTTTACAATATTACATTACTTGTGACTGAGTGCTGCAAGACTGGGTCCTTTTTCTTTCACATGATATACCTCCCACGGTAGACACGGGCAGGCTTTTCTCTGCTTGTTCTTTGGTGCCTTCTGCACCCTTCCCGGATGTCCAGACTTCAGACCTGATGCTTCCTAAACCTCTGATGCCCAGGAATGCTAGCCTTCTATCGTCTGCCAGTGCCACGGCAGAAAACTACTTAAACACTATAACCTTTACAATCGACTTGTTTGGGATAACGGACCTTGACTGTACCAAAAGAGTTTTATCAATATCTTGCAGTGAACCCTCCCGCCCTATACCATCACTAACCACTGTCTGGAATTCCTTGGGAGCAAAAGTTTCTCTCAAGTTTCTACGTGCCTTTTCCAGCAAAAACATTGCCTGTCCAGAAGGTCTATATAAACAAAGAACACTAGATGGCGCTCAAACACTCTAAGTGCAACAGTGAAGTAAACAGTGATGAATAAATCAATATAAACTCGTGCAATCAAATAAGAATAAAGACACTCAAACCCTTCAAGGACTGTTTCAAGGTCCACACTCATATCGTAGTATATTTATTTTCTTTCAGATACTGACGCTCCCCTGATTTTTCGTTTTTGTCCAGAAGGTCTCTCTGCTATATCCGACCAACAATCGTTTTTTTCTGGCCTATACTCTAGGACTATTACTAGGGACCGGGCACCTGGGTGGTGTCCTTCCGACATCCCTGTTCTGGAATCACCTGCTTTTCCACAGCTCTGGATTTCCAAGCCATTTCGTGTTGCTTTCCATATACCAAGAATTACAGTGCCTCCGCTCTCAGATCTAAACATGGTACTTGCCAATGAACTGCTGGATTACGGATCTTCTTCGCGCCTAAGACATTTCAGGAACAATTCTATGTCTCCCAGAGTTATTGCTGGTCCTATTCACCTGGAGTTCCTATCAGAAGCGGGTGGCTGTAAGGAATCAGTTCCTGGGTTTGGTGGAAACCCTTTCCTTACAGAACGGTGCTGCTTCCAGACAACCTCCCCTCACATCTACCTGTGCTGGCAATTACTGCAGTCCTGCCTCAGTGCTCTCTCATTGGAGAAAAGCCCTCACACCTCTCTCCTGGGATTGGCCCGCTGGCCTTCTTATATTGTTCTCTTACATTGCCTCAGGGCCGAGCATAGTCCTTTCTCATAGGATGTTACTGTGTTTGCCACAAGCTTCCTGTTTGGCCGCCCTGTTCCTATATTCTTGTTCCTGGTTCCTAGATCTGGTTCCTGGTTCCTGTGACCTTCTGCCCTTTTCCATAGCAGAGCTCTGTCTACTGAGTCCTCTAGGTCTGCTGCTCCCTTGCCCCACAGAGGTTTGTTTTAGACTCCTGCGCTGGTTTTCCAGCACTGCCCGGTGGTGTGCCTGTTACTGTCTCCTTCTCCCTTTGCTGTGACCAGTACCATGGCCTGTTCCCGCTCCTCGCTGCTGCTGCTCCAATGCTGAAGCGGAGTGCACGTGATTTCCCATTGCCAAACCCCTTCTTTGATATCAATGTTTCTTCTGTCTCCAACCCAGACCCTGGTGTGCACAATCCAGAACCGGCTTCGTGGCCTAAGGTCGGTGTATTCACATCCCCACCTCAGCCCCGCGGTCCGGTCTTGGTTTGTGTCGAGCACAAGCGTGACAGTGGCCAAACACTAGACTTAATGCCGCCAGGTAAACGGTTGGACCCGGAATGCTAAGGAGCTCAGTTGTGAGGTTAGCACATGCTCCGTGCAAACGTGGAAGCAACATCTGCCCTCTTTGCAAGGTACTGGCAAGTCGGGGATAGGTGGGAGAAATGTTCCAACGGGCGGGATTGGTTGTGCATGTTAGGTATAGAACCCTTAACCCTATAAAATTGTCTGCTGCCCAATCCCAGTCAGTTTCATCTGAAGATTTAAACGGATTCACCAAGTTCCAGCGTCAGCAGTTCCGTTGTGTGAGGGGTTAATTATATCGTAACCAAGGATTGTGCACCCCTCTGCAGGAATTCGTTAGAGCCAAACCAACCCTGTAAGGACTGAACCGACTTTTTCCTTTAGGCGGAGATACAGTGATGACAACTTGTGCCCCTAGCCAGGTACTGTTACACAGATCAATTTGCGCACCCACTTGCATGCGTGCAGGGGTGCCCAGAGACTTTGATTCGTTCTAAGGACATTTGATTTAGTTCCCTGTACCCAGTAAGTGTTTTAAGTGTATTGTGAAGATTTGTGTGTTTGACTGAAAAGAAATAAATTACAATTTATTTTACTCATCTTGTGTGCTCATTCCAGAATCCCAATTCTAATTTGTGTATAAGTCTTGGTCTCCCTTGACATTGACTCAATGCCAAAGAAGCAGAACTGACAGCTGCACTGAGTGGAAAAATAAATGCAGAAGGACAGCTTCAAGACCTGAGGAAGGACCTGGAGTCTGAGCATGCTAGCCGCAAGATGACAGAGAAACAAAAGTGGGACCTGGGGGAGGAACTCGAGGCTCTAAAGACTGAGCATGATGCTACATTAGACTCTACTGCTGCCCAGCAGGAGGTTTCACAGCAGAAGATGGAGAAAAATTTATTGGCCCGGCCCAAGTATCTGTATCCCACGGAAACCAATACCCATGAAGACAAGGGTACACTGAGAGCTGGGGACACCGCTCAATTGAATAACAAGATTACAAAGTATGAACCGCATACAGGGAATGATGATTGGTATGAGACCGCCGCGTCCCACAATAAAGCAACCTCAGCTCACCAGGCGTGGAAGGTTAAAAACTATTTATTTGACTACATAAAAACGAAAAAAAGAGACAAAATATTACAAAAAAACACCTCATACGCGTTTCAGGCTCTAGCAGCCCTTTCTCAAGGAGTATAGTTGGGTCTGTGAGATAAGCTCATTAATATAGCCCCTCCTGTGAACTGAACAGCAGCTGTGGATTGTTATGTAATCAGACAAAATCACATTGGTTGTCATGACAATGGGAATGACATGCATGGTATTAAAAACACAACTTGATTCATGAAATTTCTCTAAAACCAAAAGATATATGTAATACATAAAGTATATTGTATCTATATTGTATTTCATCGTAATAGAAAAAACATCAAGTAACAAGTTTAAACCAAAGAAAAAAACTGATTAATAATAAATTGCACAAGGCAAAATACACATCAATATGGAAAACAGTTAATTTTTCTGTCTGATACAACAAATATGAACATAGAAACTACTATAGGAAAAACAGAAGAGAACTTAAGAATCATAGTATAATAAATGTCCTAAGGCAAAAGAAAACACAAGGATACTCAACATAGATTGTATGTATCAACTATACAGTGAGTGTATTTTCTCTCAATGTGAGAGGCTGATATCAGAACATAGCAGATTAATCACAAGTAAAGACCATATAAATTACATTAGAGGAAATATTTCAGGTCCCACTCCGTATTAAGCCCTTTTGGGATCAATGTATCCAGTGTGAAAATCCAGTGGGAGACCTATATATTTCTCACTACACGTATGTTCAAAATAAGAATTCTTGAACACATGAGACTTATTTTGAAACAAGATCAATTGCACCCAGTGTCCAAACATTTTAGTACATGCCAGAATGGGTCTCTTAATAATTTTAAATGTATTGGCATTGAACATATACAAATCCACTACAGAGGTGGTGATAGAGTTAACACACTCTATCGCAGAGAGGCCCACTGGATTTTCACACTGGATACATTGATCCCAAAAGGGCTTAATACAGAGTGGGACCTGAAATATTTCCTCTAATGTAATTTATATGGTCTTTACTTGTGATTAATCTGCTATGTTCTGATATCAGCCTCTCACATTGAGAGAAAATACACTAACTGTATAGTTGATACATACAATCTATGTTGAGTATCCTTGTGTTTTCTTTTGCCCTACGACATTTATTATACTATGATTCTTAAGTTCTCTTCTGTTTTTCCTATAGTAGTGTCTATGTTCATATTTGTTGTATCAGACAGAATAATTAACTGTTTTCCATATTGATGTGTATTTTGCCTTGTGCAATTTATTATTAATCAGTTTTTTTCTTTGGTTTAAACTTGTTACTTGATGTTTTTTCTATTACGATGAAATACAATATAGATACAATATACTTTATGTATTACATATATCTTTTGGTTTTAGAGAAATTTCATGAATCAAGTTGTGTTTTTAATACCATGCATGTCATTCCCATTGTCATGACAACCAATGAGATTTTGTCTGATTACATAACAATCCACAGCTGCTGTTCAGTTCACAGGAGGGGCTATATTAATGAGCTTATCTCACAGACACAACTATACTCCTTGAGAAAGGGCTGCTAGAGCCTGAAAAGCGTAGGAGGTGTTTTTTGTATTTGTTTGTCTCTTTTTTTCGTTTTTATGTAGTCAAATAAATAGTTTTTAACCTTCCACGCCTGGTGAGCTGAGGTTGCTTTATTCTGGGACGCGGCAGTCTCATACCAATCATCATTCCCTGTATGCTGTTCTTCTGATTGGAGAGACGCACTGTGGCCTGGAGGACACGTCATATGGGATTTGTTGCTGCACGGAGATCACTCACGGCACTCACGGAGTGAGGGGAGCGTTCCCGGATGGACCAGAAGTAGGTGTACATGCCCCCGGCACTCGGGAGCTCCAGCAGCTTGAGAAGGAAGCAGACGGCAGCAGGTTGGAGATTTTGTGAGGTCTGTACCAGGACCGGATCAGACGGACTTGTGGAGGTAACGGAGGCTACACTGAGGGATCCTAAAGAGAGGTAACATACATTTCCTCCACGGTGTATACACTGGCGACACACTTTATTCGAGCTCGGCTAATCCCACGAATTCGGGTATACCCGGGTGTATTGAGGTTTGTGACTGTTTTCTGCCCGAGTGCATTGAGTTATTTTCCAAGCAGGGATTGAAGCATTTTATTCCCGCTGGCTGCAATACTGCACAGTATATATATATATATACTGCATTACAATTCATGAATTTATGCCATCTGGTAGACACGCGAAGCATTGCAGCCTATTAAATCCTAATCATTATCATTTAACAGATCAGCCGCCCATCAGCCAGGCATGAACCCAGGCTGGGAAGGCAAATGCAACGGGGCTTGTCAGAGGTGAGGAGCGGCGCATTCCAGGTATCTGCCAGGTACATACCAGGTATTTGCTCGAATAAAGTGTGTCGGTGCAGTATATCCCAAGTAGCGATTTCCAAAGGAACTCCCACTCCACATATTCCTATCTCTGCTCCTATCTCCAATCAACATAAACCGCATCCCATGTCCTTTATTCTACCTCATGACACAGACCACAGTTGTCCCATATATTATTGTTCACTATCTACCATTTTTATGCTCTCCGTTTAGAGCTTTGGGTAGCTTTTCTTTTGATTCCTACAAAGTATGAACCGCCTGAGCAAGTGAGGTGCTCCTGGAAACATGACTGCAATACCTTTGCAGTACTATAGTCTACTTTCCACTGGGCATGGAATGGAAAGACCAGGGTGCGATGTAGTAGCACAGTAAGAAGCCAGTTGTACTGCAGGGCCCATGCGACCCAAAGTGGATTCCTTGCCAGCCGCTGTGCAGAGACAGTCGAGAATGGGACTGAAGTGTGTCATGATCGTTATACGAGAAGGACCTCACAGGTTGTCCAGCAACACTCCCAATGGAGTAATTTAAGGGGTCAAGAAAGAAAGGCCTAAGCCTACGAGTCTGCTGACTATAATAGAGAGGTGCCATGGGGTGAACTTAGGGTTAATGAGAATCCTGCCCAAGTTTAAGAACTGAAGATAAATGGTGTGGAACCCAACACTGAAGATACGCTGATGGAGAAAGGTCCAAAAGTTATCACCGCTAAAGCGGAGTTACTATCTTCACAAGAGAAGGCCAAAAGTCACTGGCGAGTGAACGCATTGAGCTGACCAAGGTCACGGCTCTTCTATAGGGTAAGGGAGACTCTGAGCACAAGAGGAAGAAGACTGAGATGCTTCTTCAGGTTCTGCAGATCAAGGTCACAGAGCGACATAGAGTTCTGAGAGAGAGAGCTAACAGACAGCAGGATGCTCAGGAACCTTTGCAAGGAGGGACACAACAAAAGCAGAGTTTCAACCTTAAACTCAAAGTGGCACAAGACAAAGAGTTAGCGAGGTACCAGTCTGCAGGCCCAGAAGGTCTAGTACTTACCCCTAAGATTTCCAAAGGAACCGTCTGTCCACTCAAGGTTGACCCCCTGTCACGGTTGTGCTCGCCACAAACCTGGGTCGGACCGCATGGCTGAGGTGGGGTTGTAAAAGCACCGACCTTAGACCACACAGGCTGATCCGGATTGCGCAGTTCGTCGTCGTACGTAGCATGGTCAGGACTGGAGAAGGCAGCATCGTCAGTGGACAAGCCAGGGTCAGGACTGGAGACATCAGGGTAAACGTTGTTCAAGCAGGAGTTCGGCAATAGGTAGTCAGGAGTTCCCCGCTTCAGCTTAGAAGCGTGAGCGGCCCATGGTACTGGACTCAGGAAGTGATAGGTAGACCAGAGTGGGCATACCGCCAGGCAGCAGTGGTAGATCAGTGCTTCAGCGCAAGAGTACTGAGCAGGCTGGAGAATCCTCCGCTTCAGCGCAGGAACCAGGACATGGCCTCTGCAATAGAGAATGAGCAGCAGGCCCCAGGAACCAGGGAGCTGAAGACAACACTGGGGAAACCTCCGCTTCTGCACAGGAGACATGTACAGACCGCTGCGTGACACTAGCAGCCGGTCTCAGGAAACAAGGAGCTGAAGTCAACAAGGAGAGTACTCCACTTCAGCACAGGAGACAGGAACGGAACCCTGCGTGAACTAGGGAATAGAACTAGAGAGATTAGAACACAACAGAGCCAAGCCATAGGGCTTGTGGAAGAACACTTGTGAAAACCAGGAATGATTATGCTCGGCAGAGAAGGATTGTGGGGATGCAGTACTTAAAGGCCAGCAGAAAATCCCCGGAGGAGGGTGTGAAGGCACTGCTCCAATGAGTGAGCACAAGGCTAGGTTGCAGTGATAGCTTGCACAGCTGCAGTAGATACCAGAAGGAGTGTTCCAGGACTGCACAGGTCTGTGAGGCAATGTAAGCAGTAACTGAGGTATGGATTCCTTACATTACCCTCCCCCCCTTCACGTGAGACCTCTGGGCGAACATGACCACTCATAGAGTTGGGGGACCTGGAATTATTCCTGAACTGTCTAGGATTGGGGGTAGAGTCGTGGTCCAGAGACTCATGGTCACTCCTTTGTGTACCCCCACCCCCCGGTGAGAACTGCGGCCAGACAGGCCCATCCATGGGTCTCGGGGATATTGAGTTGTTCCTAAAGTTTTTTAGGCGGAAAGGGGATCCGTAAACGAGCAGTTCCTTGGTGACTATTGTTCTAGGATATGAGAGTGGTGGTAGAGACATCATTGGTACGTGGCTCGCCCCACGAAATGGCTTGGGAATCCAAGGCTGTGAAGAACCAGAGGGTTCCAGAGCAGAAATGGCAGAAGAAACCCCACTGGGAGCCCAGTATTTAGTAATGGGACCAGAATTTAGGATAAGTGGCCTTGATAGTTGATCGAATATACCAGGGTGACCTTCGGGACAGACAAAGTCTTGGCTGACCTCTGCATGTAGGAATTTGAGAGGGACTTCTTCTCCAGAGGTCTCCCAGGTAGTGGTCAGCGAAGGTATAGGGTGGGTGGGAGCATTTCCCAGTATTGGTATGGAAGGTGACAAGGCAAGCAGTAAACCAGACATAGAGACCGAAATATTGGGATACGTACAGAGTATTTCCAACTCAGAGGAAATAACAGGGGCAACAGAAGTTTCCAAGGGGGAAAACCATGGTTTCAAAGAGGCAGAGAAGCAGTCAGCAGAGGAGCTCCCAAATACTGGGGGGCCCTCAGTGGGAGATAGTATTGTCTGGGGATTAGGAATAGGCTTTGGGGCTTTAATATCAGGAACTTGAGAATAAGGCAGAGCAAGGGTAGCGGTGGGAGCGAAGCTAACATCAGAAGCTGAAGTCTGTACTTCAGTGACAGGGACCTGAGAGACAACAAGCGGCAAGTAGGAACCATGGAACCTCTTAATGGCAGACACCTTAGGAGCACAAGGAGTCTTATCCAAAACTGCAAGGGCTCTAACAACAGGGGTACTTGACATGACAAAAACATGAATAGGCATGTTTACTAGTGTAAAAATTCTGATAACAGGACTCCTAGCCAGTGGTGAGGGTGTCTGGGTTTGACTAGTGAGAAAATCAGATAAAGTGATGTGACTTAGAATCAATCACTGAGGTTCTAGGTTTGCTGGACATGTGTGAAAAAATACCCTTTAAGACAGGAGCTTTAATTTTTACCCCGAGTAACCCAACGGTTGCTGGGGCATATTTAGACGCAGTGCTGAGGGACTGAGGTTTAGCAAGGGCAAGAAAACTAAATAGCTCAGATTTAAACTCCAGGACTAAAAATATAGACAGGGTGGTCTCAGACTGTACTAAGGGCGTAACAACAGATATGCTGATCCCTGGAGGGTTTGCATAGGCAGAGAAATCAGGAGAACCAAAAGCAAGGACCTCCTCTATAAGAGGAGATTCTGAATCTGAAGGAAGGTTTTTACCTCTCAGAGTATCGGGATGGACAAGGCAAATTTCAGAAAGAGGGGAAACTGTGTGCAGGCTTCTAGCTAGCACATATGAAAAACGTCACTTTTGAGTGAAGGCAGTGTGTCAGCAAACATTCCTGGGAACACAACATGAACCCCAGGAGGGGCATAATGAACACTGTACACTTTTAACCCTAAGCTTTGAGAAGAGGAGAAAACAGACAGTACATGGGGAGTAATCACAACTGTACTGATCTCTGAAGTGGGTATTTGGTAAGGAATGTCTGGGAAACCAGAAATGACTGCAGATTCCACAAGGTGGGGACTATGTGCTGAAGCAGGGATCACCTCTCTCTGGGTGGCAGACTGGTTCAGCGAGATACCCGGGAGTGGGAACTCTGCGACCAAGCTTAGGGAAAAACCTTGCACCAAAATACCTTTAACTGGAATCAGAACTTTAGCCAAAGTTTCAGGGGGCACAGCAGCTGAAACTTGAGCTGAAGCAGGGGCTTTAAAGCAAAGACTAACTAAGGACTCCGCAACATTAGGGTAGTTATTCAATGCAACCTCTGCTGTCGGACTTGGGGAATCATTCTCTGAGGTTAGAATGGAGGCATTAACTTGGAGGCAGCAAAAATTTACAGGGGTTAATGCAGATAGTACCTGAGTAAAAAATAGGGAGCTTTTCCTCTGTAATGGGAGGCACAAGGGATTTCTCTTCTGGAGCTAGGGACGTGACCTTGGCTGGCGAAGAACAGGGAGTTACCAAAGGAGGTTCATAGGGGTGACCTGCAGGGGTTAATGCAGGAAAAACCTCGAGGGCTGGAATGGGAGATTCAGAGTTAGAAATAGAGGGAAAAAGGGATTAATTCTCGGATACTAGAGCCTTAGTGTTGGCTAGAGAAATATACGTATACTCCAGGGGAACCTCACAGGACTGATCGGCAGGGGTTAACGTAGACATATCATTGGTGTCAGGGTTACCGGGCGTACAATGAAGAGAGGGTCCTGTTGTACTAAGTGAATGTCCAATGATAAAGCAAGGGCATAGAGTGCATCTTGGGCGTCGGCCAGTTCCATAGGGTTCACATTATCCCAGGTTAGAGGGGAACCAGGGGAGCAAATACAACTGGCCAGTTACACTTTTAATTCCTGGAGGCAAAAAGCCTTCATAATAAGATCATTACGGCATCGGCGTTGCAAAGGGGTTAAACCTGCTAACATAAACGGATCTTCCATCCGAGGTAGTATTTCGCATAGATACTGGGACTGGTCTGCAGGCCGGGACAGGATTTCAGACAGAAACTTGCCAACCCTCACCACATGGCGGTCCGAGTTTGTGGGGCCGAGCATACTGTCATGGTTGTGCTCGCTGTGGCGGTAGGCATAGCTGGCCTTCCTTAATAAAGGTGGAGCCCGGCTGGCTACCATATGGTATGGGCTGAGAGTGTCAGCTCTTGGGTCTAATATTGTACCTTACTGTGTTGCCTGTAATTTTTGTTCTCCTTTTATACTGTCCCCCCATAGGGTTATAAACTAGGAACTGTGTATGTGGGGTTAACTGTGTAAGCCCAGTGGGCAAGTTAATGCATTATCTGTGTATTCCCTTTGCCTCATGGGCCTGCAACTGCCTGTGTCAGCTTGGAAGTGGATTGCCTTGTATGGGTGGCCTCTTATGAGAAATAGCTGCAGGGCAGGGACGTCTGGAACATGAGGGGAAAGGGGGGGCTTTTTTAACCTGTCTAGCCTGCCAGCAAGGTATTCTTAGCTGGTGTTTTAGAGAAGAGAAGGTTAGAACCCCACATGATAGGTGCAGATGGGGGAATGCAAGCTCGTGTCTAAATATTGGTTCTCTGTTATTTAAAACTGCAATGCATTTGGTTTGTCCTGTGATTTAAACCCAGGTTTGTGACAAAAGGCAGTCTGAATTAGCATGTGAATTACATGTGGATTAGCATTTCCATGCCCCAGCTCAGATAGGGATTCAAAGCCCAAATCTCCTCAATTTATTTCCCTTATAAGTATAAGCTCCCCCAAAGTATATTCTGTAAGGAAGTGTACTTTATATTGTGTTTTAATGTTTACTACTGTATAAGGTTCTATACAGAAAGCACAGGCATATGGAAGATGCTAGCTAGTTTGCATAGATTCCATAGTTCAGAGAGGGGGGAAAACCATGTGGTGAGCAGGATGTTCAGATTAGGATGTCTGTTGGTAGACACAGCGGAGCCAGGGAAAAAACGGCCCTGAATGTCAGAACAGATAAGAAAGGTTTCTATTGGCAAGTTTTGAATGTATCCCTCCTATCAGTGAATGCGTAATTTCAATCCCTGCTTTAATTGGCTATTACACCCCTCAATGATTTAGATAGGAATTCAGCCTATTTAAGAGCGTGCAGTAAAAGCAGCTCTCTCTCTCTCTTTTTCCTGTTGGAGATCTGAAGACAAGCAGCTGCTGGCAGGCCTCTCTCCATTTGCTTCTGTGAAAGAGCTACTGTATTCACACATGGAAGCATGGGGAGGCCTAGCCAGCAGGCTGGATTTCGGTCCAGGAGCCCAGAACCAAGGTCCTATCAAGGTAAGCCTTTGCTGAACAGGCGCCTTGCAACTAGGAAAGGGTAGATATCTTCCCCAGACCCCCGTAAGTGTGTATATTCTCTGTTTCTTGTATTTCTGTGTGTTTCCGAGGTCTTGTCCGAATAAACCGCAATTTATTTTACTGCCTGTTTTGCCTTGTGACTGATCCCTTAAATATAAAGGTGTATTGGGCCTGCCCACCAGTGACACTCGCCACAAACCTGGGTCGGACCGCGTGGCTGAGGTGGGATTGTAAAAGTACCGACCTTAGACCGCGCAGGCTGATGCGGATTGCGCAGTTCGTAGTCGTACGCAGCAGGGTCAGGACTGGAAAAGGCAGCATCATCAGTGGACAAGCCAGGATCAGGACTGGAGGCATCAGTATAAACGTTGTTCAAGCAGGAGTTCGGCAACAGGTAGTCAGGAGTTCCCCGCTTCAGCTTAGAAGCATGAGCGCGGGAGTGGACTCTGCGCGTGCGGCGACCATCGCCCATGGTACTGGTCTCAGGAAGTGATAGGTAGACCGGAGTGGGCATACCGCCAGGCAGCAGTGGTAGATCAGTGCTTCAGCGCAAAAGTCCTGAGCGGGCTGGAGTATCCTCCGCTTCAGCACAGGAACCAGGACACGGCCTCTGCAATAGAGAATGAGCAGAAGGCCCCAGGAACCAGGGAGCTGAAGACAACACTGGGGAAACCTCCGCTTCAGCACAGGAGACAGGAACAGACCGCTGCGTGACACTAGCAGCCGGTCTCAGGAAACAAGGAGCTGAAGTCAACAAGGAGAGTACTCCGCTTCAGCACAGGAGACAGGAACGTAACTCTGCGTGAACTAGGGAATAGAACTAGAGAGATTAGAACACAACAGAGCCAAGCCATAGGGCTTGTGGCAAAACACTTGTGAAAACCAGGAAGGGTTATGCTCGGCAGAGAAGGATTGTGGGGATGCAGTACTTAAAGGCCAGCGGGCCAATCCCCGGAGGAGGGTGTGAAGGCACTACTCCAATGAGTGAGCACAAGGCTAGGTTGCAGTGATAGCTTGCACAGCTGCAGTAGATACCAGAGGGAGTGTTCCATGACTGCACAGGTCTGTGAGGCAAGGTAAGCAGTAACTGAGGTGTGGATTCCTTACACCCCCACAGCAAGTAGCCAAATAAGATATAAGTGCGGAGCAGGAAAAAAGACCTTTTGAAGATGCGGGGTAAGGGCCAGACCCACTTCCCATGTGGGGCCAGCGGCCGCAATTGCAGCAGCCCACGGATGGAGCTCACACAGCTCACAAGAGTCCATCCCCTCTGTGTCTCCTGGTCTTGTGATACCTGAAAGGGTAATGACGCAATTCCTGCGTGACCACGATCCAGAAGTAACAAATAATTTTTTTTCGATATTAGCGCTGCTCCTTGGGATGACAGACTCACCAGGTAGGTAATAAAATCAATTTATTAAATCTACATAAAACAGATACTAGAACATAACAAAAAAGACCTCCTCCAAAACAACAAAAAAGCAGAGTTTCAACCTTAAACTCAAAGTGGCACAAGCCAAAAGGGTAGCGAGGTACCAGTCTGAAGGCCCAGAAGGCCTAGTACTTACCCCTAAGGAAAGACTCTTCAACTGGAAAGCAAGGAAAAAGAAGAGGTGGATGTCAGACAGGTCTGACAAAGAGGCTGGTGCACGGGAATAGTTCACGGGCCGCTCACACGACAATGTTTTGCTGGGGGGAGGGATATGTGGTGCCATCACTGTCCTCTAGGGGCTGAATAGGGCAGCTATAGGACTTTTGGCAGCTCAGAGTTAATTCCTCAAAGAGAAACCGTCAGCTGGTATCTAATGAAGCTAATCAGCCTGCTCTGAATTGTCAAGAAGTGCTTTAAAAGACTTAAAGCTGCCATGCACCAGGAGAGAATGATTTTCCTCAGAGAAGGGGGGTGGGGGGGAGACAGAGGTGCTCCCCAGCTAATGGAAGAGCTGGTTAAAGAGGCTGGTAAAGAGGCGAGTTTCTCTGGGCTTGTGGGCTAGTTCCCCTAAGATGGAAAGGATGACAAGACTGTGCTGACGCAGCGACGTCTTCTTCATTAGGACTAAGATAAGCAAAACCTTTTTTTATCATATGCAGAGACTGTGTTGCATTTTTACATGTGCCAGGGCATGTTTTGGCTTGGGAACTAGCTTAGCTGGCCAAGCAGTTAGTGAGGATGAAATCTACGGTATAGTTTGCTTTCCCTAATGGAAATAGGATTTGATTTTATTATTTGTTTTTTCTTAAAGGGATGGTGGGCCTGTTGTTTGTTTTAATCCCTGTCAATAAACCCCTGCTTAGAAAATAGTGTTTCCGGCCTTAACTTGGGACAAAAGAGACTGCAACGTTATGTGGGCATCACAATATCTATACAGTATTTCAAAAAGTATACATAATTAAACCTAATACATTTTTCTGGTGGTAAAAATATTATCCACAGTACAGCATTGTACTTAATGTAATCTCAGGAAATATTAGTGTTTTACACAAGGTATTCTGCTTAGGCTTGAGAAATCTAAACTGGGTAACTCACCAACCAAATGTGTGAATATTAAATGTTAAGAAGGACAATTCATTATGAATTAAAATTGTTAACTCAATGATTTATGTCTATTGAACATCTTTGTTTTAACAATTACAATGTTTGCATTAGTCTTTAATCTAAAATATGCATGTGTGTTTAGGTTGCATAACTGGAAAATATCAAATACATAATACATTGTTAATTTGAAAGTGATTAATATTATGTATGTAAACAACATATTACCAGCACATAGACTGTATGATTCTAAACATCTACTGGAAAAAAAAGAATTCAATGTTATATAAAGTTTATCGATTACATTTTAAAATATCTATTACATGTTTTATACTTGAATAACTACCATATAACATAGGGTTATATGACTTATTTAAATATAAATTTAGTTTACTTATTTTACGTAAATATGAAAAATGTATGATAACTTAAATAGTGTAAGAAGAAATTAAAGTCCTTAAAGTAGAAATATACAGAGGCGGCACACTTTATTCGAACACAGCTAGAGCCGCAAGCCGCGGGATTTCTCGGCTTTCGTGATGAATCCCCTCGGCGTGCCATGCGTCACCGATGCGCGGTCACGCTTCATCGGGTGCGTGCACGCACGGCGTGCATGCCCAGGGCTCCCCGAAGGGAGCCCTGGTGTCCCGCGATGTGGGGGATGGCAGTGGGGGGCTCCGGGGGACCCGGCGGACCCGGAGAGGGGAGGGGGAAGCCCCGATCGGAGGACCGATCCTCCGAGGCTCCGGCGCGTGTGCAGGAGAATGCGGCGCGTGCCCGGTATCTGTCGCGGCTGAGACCGGGTAAATGTTAGAATAACTCGGCCGCGACAGTATAATCTAAAGAACTTTTCATTTAATTTACTTTAACATTTTGTTTATCTACATTTTCTCTGGGTCTTTGAAGGACCTTTAGAGTGCAGAACATGTTTGCTCCTTCATTCTAATATGCCCAGATGTCTGTGCCTCTTAAATTCAGATCTGAAGTTCAAGGGGTATATTTCCCGGAAAAAAATGCTCTGAATGGCTCAACGGTTGTCTACAGTTGATACAAAATGCTGTACATTACCTCCATCCAATACTAATAAATGCCATGATTGTCCCGGGGAACCAGGTACTCACACATTTATAACCAGGATCATATCACTGAGCAAAGCCAATAAGTAAAATAAAGTGTCATTTATTCCATAGAAATAGGCAAATTGAACACATTGAATTACAATAGGCAGAAGAAAATACACTTACTGGGGGGCATGGGGTTGACAAACTGACTTTCCTAGTTGAAATAAAGTCTTTAAAACAGTCCAGTGCTGAAGTGGGGATTTAGAAAATATTCCAGTTTAAAAAGTCATGCAGCCTTTTTCCTTGCAATCTCAGCAAGGCATCTCTGGGTCCGGTACGCCCCGTTCTTGCCCTTATGGCAAACTGAACTTCTGGAATCACTTAGGAACACATAGAATGCATAGGAACACATGGAACACAAAAGAGAGAACATCAACAGAGAGAGTTCTGGGATGGCGACAAGCTGTCTTATACACTTTGGGACAGGCAGTCCCACAGCTTGTCCTCCAACCCATGGCGTGGGAATTCTCCTGCCAGACAATCCCTGATTTGCCAGTATTTTTAAGCCGGGTGGGCACCTTTATTCATTCTGCAAGGGGGCATGGGCTTACCTGGCTCCATACTGAGCCCACCAGCTGTCTAGGCTCCACAGAGTCTGGGCTCTGGCAAATGGTGGCTGGATGGCCCTGTGTAAGCCCAGGATGCAGGTACTCAAGCAGAACTGTAGTACCCCTCCTGTTCTAACACCTTGGCATCCCTGAGGCTTTCAAGTAAGAACTCCGCACAGACCCATAGGCACCAAGCTTGATAGCAATCTAGTTGCTTGGAATCCATGACTTGAAACTCCTACAGTTTATTCATAGGTTATCAGTACATGTACCTATTAAATATAACCCTTTAATAAAATATACAGTGTCCTGTCTTCTGTGTGCTAAAATATATAAGTCTCTGTTCTGGTGTCAGGGACGGAGTGAGTGTATATATTCCTATACTCCCTAGCCTCATTCTTGGCACACTTTAGAACTGACTTTAAAAACGTTTTCACACAAGAAAGCACTCTCAGATTTATCACATAGCTGGAGTTTCCCCTGAACCCCTGTACCATGTCCAGGGTACCTGGGCATGTATCTTCAGTACCCCTCCAAATACTAGGGACCTCTTGACTGTTTCAGTTACCCTTTTACATCCTGTGCCTCCTTTTACCTTTTCTGGTTTGTGATGAAGAAGGACCTCCTAGTGGTGAGTCACAAGAATGCTTTTCATTTTAGGGTTTTCACCGGAGCACTACGCTTCAATGTAGCCGGGAATCTAACTGAATCCTAGGTACATTTTTGGGGTCTCCAGTAACTTTTGACCCCCACTAAATAGACACAATCTAAAAGAAGTTTCTCCCTCAAACCTACCCTGAAACTCACATCCTAGAAATCTCCTGGTCCCAGCAACCCAGGAAAGGCCAAAAACAGAATAATTTTTATTATTGCATAATTTGCACAAGGTCACAGTAATTAATGCACAATAAACGGCTCCAAGAGCTGACACTCTAGGACCCCCAAAACTCAATTCAGGGCAACCAAGTGGGCTTAACCTATATTATAAAGCCTGATTACCCCTCACTGTCACAATGATTATTTAAATGCTATATTTAAAGCTGAAGCAACAATGAGACATTTGCTTTATTGGTTTAGGCTTGGGCTATCAAACAATCTCCAAATACAACATGCTTACTGTGTGATACGCTTGTGCTACCCGCAGACCAGACTAGTCCCCTGTACTGAAGTGGTACCTACAGAAACACACACCCGCAGCAGGGAGAGCATGTCCGGACTGTGGTGGTAGCGTAGCCGGCCAGGGTATGTAGGTAAAGGGAGGCATGCACTTACCGGATACGGTGTAGCAGGAGTGCCGTAGTGAGTTCCGTAGCCAAGGGTCGAGGATAGGAGAAGTCCAGAAGGTCGTGGTACTAAAGCTGAGTCCAAGGGTCTTAGAGGTCAATGTGGTCAGGAGGAAGCCAGAATCGAGAGCAAGAAAGAGTAGTCAGCCAAGCTGGGTCAGAACCTGAAGGGAATATAAAGCACGGCACAGGATCCACAACTGATAGGAAGGAGACTATGCAGAGCAATGAGCCAAAGGAAGGACTGGGGATATAAATGTAGGTGATCCAATAGAGGCAGAGGGCAGAGCAGGGGTGTGCCTTTCAATGAGGAGACGCCACCGTTGAAGTCAATGGGGTTTTTCCGCCATAGCCGGTCAACGGAGAATGGCCGCCATTGGAGTCTATGGGTAAAGTCGCGAACTTTCAAGGGGGTCCATACTCCGTCGGGTTGGTCCAAGAGGGTCAAGGATGGTTCTGCAGCGATGCCGGAGCAGTGACTACAGGTACCCCAACCCCTGGCCCTCTGGACCCTCCGGAACCGGAGCTATGGATTCCTAAATTTCAGCTTTTGGTTTGGTTGGACGGCATTGTATTTGGTTTTCGAGAGCAGCTGTGCCGGGGGTGTGAGTGAGGATAGTGTGGATGCTTGGCGCGTGGCCAAAAGCCGAGTGCAGTGAATAAATTATAGCCGGAGATGCACGCTCTGTAAGAGCGAGTTGCGAGCGTCCCAGCAAGATGGAGGCTGCCTGCATGTGTGCCGGAGGCAGGCGAGCGGAACCACGGCGAAGATACCGCTGAAGGGGAGATGTGGCTGCAAACCCCTGCAGGAGGCATGGGGGGGTCACGTTGTGGCAGACGTGACCCCTGATTCCTTAAAATACTCCCCCCCCCCTTGAGGATTGGCTTCAGGACGATCCTCCCAAGGCTTCAGTGAAAACTTCTTGTGGAAACGATTAAGAAGTAACAGAGAGTTGATGTCCTCACGAGATAGCCAGGAGTGTTCCTCGGGCCCGCAGCCCTTCCAGTGCACTCTCAATGTAAAGCAGATTTTTATGGTCGGTCAGGATCGATTTTGGCTCTCGAGATCCCTCCAGGAGGTGCCTCCATTCCTGTAAGGCCATCTTGATAGCCAGCAGTATTGCCCAAGTGATAGTTCCTGTCCGCAGATGAAATTTATTTTGAGAAAAAGCCGTACGGGTGTAATTTATCTAGTAGGGAACACCTCTGAGAAAGCACTGCACTTGCTCCACAATCCGAGGCATCAACTTCCAACGTGCAGGCTGGTGTCAGGGTGATGGAGGATGGGAACGGAGACAAATGCTCATTTTAAGGTTTCGAAGGCCGAGACTGCCTCAGGAGGCCATAATGAGGGATCAACCCCTTTCTTGGTAAGGGCGGTGATAGGAGATATCGTGGTGGAAATGTCACAGATACATTTCTAATTAGATAGCCCAGGAAGCGTTGGATAGCTTTAAGAGAATTAGGTTGAGGCCAATCTAGTATGGCTTTGAGCTTCTCGGGATCCATAGAGAATCCGCTGTTGGAGATGATGTATATGTGACTATAGCTTCTGACAGGTTGTAATTTACACCAAATAACTGGGTTTGAACTGAACGAGGCTTAGATATAATAAAGTATATTTATTCCTTTGGATAGGTGAACACACGATATAGTACAGTAACAAGACAAGAAGTACACTTACTTTGGGGATGGGGGATGAGAAGTATGTTGCATAGCAATTCTCTCGCAATCAGGTAACAATTCAGATGATATCAGAAGACAAAGGATAAAGGGTGGACAACAGTTTATAAACCTTTTGTACCCTATCCTTAACATTGAGTACAGGTGATTGGTCTTCAATTACCTCTAGCCACTCTTTAACGTGGGAACACAGTTTGATACATGCCCCCCTGCTAGCTGGCACATGTGCATTAGAACTCTGGGGTCTCATTTCTGTAGCCTCTCATCTGCATCAGGAATGCCAGCTAGTCTACCAAACGGAATTCCTGGCAGGATATTCTTTGTTGTAAGGTGTTAAATGGGACAGTTAAAGACTGCTCTGGTTTGAGTCGTCTCCGCCCTCAGGTAAACAGTGAGGGTGACAAAATCATTTGAACAATACTTAAGTCCTAGACATTGGGTCGCCTCTCTGGCCATATGCTACCCTGGTATGCAAAGAAATTTCCTCTGGGTTTTATCCCTGCTTTGGGACACAGTATTAACTATAAAACACAAACATATTAAAATATCCTGTTTCGTTTGGTCCAGCAGGTCCAAAATTCCAAGTTCTCAATGCCGGAACTGGGACACCCTATGGTCCAATTTGAGACTTGCTACGACCTTCGGAACCGGAGTTACACAAATACACCTTAAACCGTTTCCTATTTTAATACAAAAAACTCAGCTGTAAATTAAATCACGTTTTTTCACTAAATCCCCATTGAAAACAATGGGCTCCGCCGCCATAGACTTTCAATGGCAAACCGCCGCCATTGGCAGCTATGGGAATCCGCCGCCATAGACTTTCAATGAGGAGACGCCACCGTTGAAGTCAATGGGGTTTTTCCGCCATAGCCGGTCAACGGAGAATGGCCGCCATTGGAGTCTATGGGTAAAGTCGCGAACTTTCAAGGGGGTCCATACTCCGTCGGGTTGGTCCAAGAGGGTCAAGGATGGTTCTGCAGCGATGCCGGAGCAGTGACTACAGGTACCCCAACCCCTGGCCCTCTGGACCCTCCGGAACCGGAGCTATGGATTCCTAAATTTCAGCTTTTCACACTTAGCCATTTTCTTGAGCTGTTTCTGCCACCGCCATTGGAACCTATGGCGCGACCCGCTCTTCTCGGTTCGACCCTTATCGGGGGTCCAGGATTCAGGGACCCGGTTGTGGTCGAGTGGGGGGAGGTCTAGGAACTAGGGGCAAAAATAATTTTATTTCTATGTGCTCTAGAACTGTTTATTCCCACGCCACTTGTCGTTGAACTTGACTGCTAAGTGATCAAAGCTATCTTATTGAAAATGTATCCGCTTTGCGGTTTTGCGGTTTGGACGGCAGCCAATCGTTCCTGGAAAACTCCTTCGAGGATTCTCCATTGAAGTCAATGGGCCCATTGACTTACAATGGGAAACCGCCGCTCCTCCTTACGGACGCCATCTGCTGGTCTTCACAAAAAACAGGACCCAAACAGCAAGATTCGCCATTGAAACACATGGAGCCCCAATGGCGGCCTATGGGACCCTGCAAAATGGTGCCTGAAAAGGCGGGAAAATTACACAAAGGGCTATAATCATTAAAGAACTATTAACCCTTGTACTCCCGGATGGATTCTAGTGTGTGTGTGATACAGACACTGATTAAACCTGATATTACAATGAAACATGGGAGCAGGGGAATACACATTGTCATGTCATAACAAGGGTTAAATCACATTTCTGGACCTCAGCCCAGTTAACCCCTTGTCTCCCTGGTGAGGTCAGGGGATGGCCAAATGGGGTGCAACCCCTTTAATCCCAGGCCACCCCCTTTCTCCCTCTAAAGTATACTAAGAAGGAGGTATAGGATTAATGAAAATGGCACTTCTCCAGTTTAGCATAATGGTGATTGACCCAGAGATGAGAAAGAACGAGCCTGGTGTGCAGAATAGGATCTTGTAGATTCTTAGAGAAGATAAGGATGTCATCCAGATAAATAATAACAAAAAAATTAAGTATATCACGAAATAATTCATTTATGATGTCCTGAAACACTGCCGGGCGTTACAGGGGCCGAAAGGAATTACTAGATACTCGTAATGGCCGCTGCGAGTGTTGAAGACGGTCTTCCATTCGTCGCCCTCCCGGATGCAAATCAAATTGTATGCCCCTCGGAGATCTAGTTTAGTGAATACCTTAGCCCCCTGGAGCCTATCGAACAGTTCAGAGATGAGGTGAAGAGGGAAACAATTCTTGATCATAATACAATTTGAGACCCCGGTAGTCAATGCAAGGACTGAGTGTCCCATCTTTCTTCTTGACAAAGAAGAATCCAGCTCCAGCGGGTGAGGAAGAGTTGCGGATGAACCCCTTCTTGAGGTTCTATTGGATATATTCATCCATACACTGGCGACACAGTTTATTACACTGCGGCCAGATCCGCAAGCCGGGAGATTTCCCGGCTTGCTAGTGGCCGCCCCTCGGCGTGCCGCGCGTCATAGACGCGCGGTCACGCGTCTTCGGGAGCGTGCGCCCCCTGCACGCGCGTCCAGGGGCTCCCCGAGGGAGCCCTGGTGTCCCGCGATCGCGGGACAGCGGCAGGGGGTTCCGGGGGACCCGGCGGACCCGGCAGCGGTAGGGAGAGCGCCCCGATCGGAGGGCGCTCTTCCGCTGCTTCGGCGCGCGCCCGTCACTCTCGGGCGCGCGCCAGGCTACTGCTGCGGCACAGAACGGGCAAATGCTCGAATAAACTGTGCCGCAGCAGTAGCTTCGGTCTCTGGTAGGGATAGTGGATCGAACTTATATTTGGGAAGCATAGCACCTGGAACAAGATCAATCGGGCAATTGTAAGGTCTATGAGGGGGTAGGACTTCGGAGTGCATCTTGCTAAAAACGTCCACAAAATCGGAGTAAACCTCCGGCAAGGCGGAATTAGTGTAAGAAGAGGCCTCAATACCTGCGAGCAGCGTCAAAGGGATGATAACAGGCGTAGGAAGTGTGTCCACCCTTGACCTCCACTGAATCGGTGTACGAGACCTCCAATCAATGTGGGGATTATGCTGCTGTAGCCAAGGCAGACCAAGGGTGACCTGTGTTCCGGGGTAGTGGATGACGTCGAAAGTGATTGTTTCCGTATGCACGTCCGTAGAGGATAGGGTGAGAGGAAGAGTCTCAAGAGAGATAAATGCGGGGTGCAAGGGATGACCATAATATCTTCTAATTCAATGGGGACCTCCTTACTGATGAGCGGTATGTTATTACGGGTGGCAAAGTCTTTGTCTACAAAGTTTCCACAGAATCGATTAAGGCGGCCGTAGATACCAGGAAGGTGGGAACCGTAATGGAAATTGGAATCATGAGCTTCCGGGGAAGCTCTTCTTTGGGGAGGGGGTGAGGAGAGATAGAACCCAGGGAGAGCCCCTCATTCTTGCTCGTTGTGTGCTCGTTTCCGGCGGAAGTCCCTTGCAGAGGTACGAGTCTGTTGAGTGCCAATCAGCATTGGTTCGGGAGGTTCCCGAGCTTGCAATGGAAGCAGAAGAGGTCTTGGGACCGGAAGAGGATGAGGATAAGGGGCGGCAAGTGGCATGAACCAGGGCTGTTGATGTTCAGAGTGTCGTTCCTGGAGGCGAATAGCTTGTGTGATTAGTGTAGCAGGGGAGGGGGCTTGGCTCGGTGTAGAGGGAGAGGGGGATTGGCCCAGTATTAAAGGGGTTGCACCCCATATGGCCACCCCCTGACCTCACTGGGGAGGCAAGGAGTTAACTGGACTGCGGTCCAGTAATGTGTTTTACCCTGCTTCAGCACCCAAATGTGTATTCCCCTGTAACCATGTATTTTCCCCAATCCAGTGTCTGCACCAACACTCACACTGGGATCCATTCAGGAGGAAAATGGTTAATAGTTAGGAAGGGATTATAGCCCTTTGTTCCATTTTCCAGCCTTTACAGGCTCCATTTTGCGCTCTCCATAGGTCGCCATTGCAGCCCCATACAATCCTATGGCGAATCCGGCGATTTGGGCCCATTTCAGTAGAAGACCTGCAGGTGGCGCCCGAGAGGAGGAGCGGCGGTTCCCCATTGTAAGTCAATGGAGCCATTCATTTCAATGGGGATTTCTCGACGCCGACCTCCAGGAACGGGTTGGCAGCCATCCAAACCGCAGACCGCAGAAGCGGATACAATATCTAAAAAAGAGCTTTGATCACACTAGGTCAAGTTCAATCACAATTGGCGTGGGAAACTTAGGTTCTAGAGCACCCAGGAATACAATTCTTTTTGCCCCTAGACCCTAGGAACCCCCACACTCGACCACCACCAGGCCCGAGAAGTAAGGACACCATAAAGGGTCGCGCTCGCCACGAGGGTCGTGCCATTGACTCTAAAGGCGGAGGGAAGAGCCGCGAGTAAAAACGGCTAAGTCAGAAAGAGCAGAAACCCAGAACCCATAGCTCCGGTTCTGTTTAACCCAGAGGGCTGAGATTCGGCCACCATGTAGTCCTAGTTCCGGCAGGATTGCATGGCGGAAAAAAGCCTCATGTTCCAAAAGGGTTTTTTTTTTTTTTATAACTTGTATTTTATTGGTTTTCAAAGCTCAGAGAAAGTACAACAGATATCCATTACAGGATTGTGGGTTTTTTACATTCCATACTTATGATAACTGAGTACAGTGTATGAACATTGTTTATAACCTAACTGGGTCAGTGGGAAAGAAGGGAATGGATAGGCAGGGGAATGGAGGGGGCGTGGATGGGGGGGGATGACGACCGAGGATCCATTCGAACCTACTGTATGTTGCCTGGGTTTTAGCTTCCTGAATCGGGGTTGTGTATACGATTATTTGCCTCTCCAACTAATCTACCTGATAGTGACTGACAGCCGTTCGACCAAAGATATCATCACAGGAGAACGTATCTGCAATTATTAAAGCATTATTGTGGTTATCTCTACCCCCGGGATGTCTGTCTGGGCTAACCAGGGTGTCCATACTTTTAGAAATTTTTCGCCTGAATCATTAATAAGGCTCTTCAGTTTTTCCATCTGATATATGTACCAAAATTTTATTCCGAATTTTTGGGATTGTAGGAATTACATTCTGGTTCCAGGATGCTGTGATCGTGCTCCTCACTGCCGTTGCGAAATGGGAAATTAGTTTGAGTTCAATTTTTGCTAGTCCTGGTATTGCTCTGTTCAATAGAAAGAGCCAGGCATCCATTGGAATTTCGAGTTTCAATATCCTCTGCAGCCAATCCTTAATTTTGATCCATATTGGAACAAAGTGAGGGCAAGACCACAGCATGTGTAACAAATCTGCTGACTCTCCACATTGTTGCGGGCACAACGGGGAGCGTACTAGAATAAATTTCGATCATTTTAGTGGGGTATGATACCATCTCATCAAGGTCTTATATGCGTTCTCCTTTAATGTTACGCATATCGAACTTTTAGAGGCTGCCGTCACCATCTGTGACCATTCGTCCATATCTGGGCTCTCACCTAGATCTTTTTCCCAATTCAACATATAGCTTAATTTGCTTGTTACCTTGACAGCAGAACCGACTACCTCTCTATACATTTGCGAGGTGAGTCCTTTTGTTGACGTCTCACTAAGACAGAGCCTTTCAAATGATATCAATGGGGTGTGTGGGTTAAATTTAAATAGAAAGCTCTGATCTGAAGGTATCTATACAGCTGAGTTAATTTGTGCAAATGACAAAAAATTGTGATAACCTTCCAGATCTCTAAGTCATACTATACCCTTTCGTTTCCAAATTGCAAAGTTTGCCCTAACTAAGCCAGGAGCAAAAGATGGATTATCCCAGAGTGGGGTCATCAAGGTTTTTTTGGTAGTTAGATTACATTTAAATTTAGTTGCCTCCCAGATTGATAATGAATTGGTCATTGAGGATAGCGGTGATGGTATAGCTTTCCTAGCTATTTTTGAGCTCCAAATTAAGTTGCCTAGCCCCAATGGTGAGCCAGCAGTGCTCTCTAATGCTACCCAACGTCTAAAATCCGGGTTTGTGTGCCATTGAGAGATTTAGCATAATTGTGCCGCTTTGTAGTATGATAACAAGCAAGGTACCGCTAGCCCCCCTTCCGCAGTTTATCTCTGGAGGGTTTCTTTATTCAGTCTCGATTTTCTGCCTCCACATATAAATTTGGAGATTGAAGATTGAAGGCTGAAGATTGCGTTCAATCTGAGTGGCACCGGGAGCGCTTGAAATAGATATAGGATTCGCGATAGTACATTCATCTTCACAAAATTATTTTACCAATCCAAGATATGTTAAATTTTGACCAGCGACCTATATCCTCCCGTAGAGTCCTGATTAACCTTGGGGTAGTTTGCCCGATACACCGAATTATAATCCTTGGTAATATATATTCCCAGGTACTTAATCGCTTTATTCTGCCAATTGAAGTTGAAATTGATGGAGATAAGTTTTTCTAATGGTTTTGGTAAATTTATGTTTAGGGCTTCTGATTTAGATTGGTTAATCTTGTACCCTGAAATTTTATTAAATTGACCCAACAACTCAAAGAGATTGGGAAGCGACGTCAGGGGTCTGGACAACCCCAGGAGGACATCATCTGCATAGAGGGCTAATTTATGTATTTAGTTCCCAAACTCCAGGCCTGTAATATCCTTATGGTCACGAATCTGGGTCGCAAGCGGCTCCATACACAGGGCGAATAGGAGGGGTGAGAGGGGACAGCCTTGCCTTGTCCCACTTTTGATCTTGAAGGGATCTGAAGGGAAGCCCTGGTGTACCACCCTGGCTGCAGGGTTCGAGTAGAGAGCTAAGATGGCTGATGTTATTTTTTCACCGAACCCAAATGCTGCAAGCATAGCTTTTAAATATGCCGAGTCAATCCTATCGAACGTTTTTTTCCGCATCTAGACTCAACACCATTATGGGTACTTGCTGTGCATCATTATGGGTACTTGCTGTGCATTGGCTATCTCTACCAGATCAATGATTCGTCGGGTGTTATCTGCTGATTGTCTATCTCTTATGAAACCGACTTGATCTGGGTGTATGAGTCTAGGTAGGATTTGACTTAGTCTATTGGCAATCAATGGGGGTTATGCACAAAGCAGTGATACACTGGCGACACACTTTATTCGAGCTCGGCTAGTCCCACGAATTCGGGTATACCCGGGTGTATTGAGGTTTGTGACTGTTTTCTGCCCGAGTGCATTGAGGTATTTTCCAGGCAGGGATTGAAGCATTTTATTCCCGCTGGCTGCAATACTGCACAGTATATATATATATACTGCATTACAATTCATGAATTTATGCCATCTGGTAGACACGCGAAGCATTGCAGCCTATTAAATCCTAATCATTATCATTTAACAGATCAGCCGCCCGTCAGCCAGGCATGAACCCAGGCTGGGAAGGCAAACGCAACGGGGCTTGTCAGAGGT
This sequence comes from Ascaphus truei, assembly GCF_040206685.1. Lineage (NCBI taxonomy): Eukaryota > Metazoa > Chordata > Amphibia > Anura > Ascaphidae > Ascaphus > Ascaphus truei. Next base: position 212,480,974 of record NC_134484.1, on the reverse strand, counting down.
GAGGAGCGGCGCATTCCAGGTATCTGCCAGGTACATACTGGGTATTTGCTCGAATAAAGTGTGTCGGTGCAGTAACTGTTTTTAAGTAAGATAAATGCCTTTATTTCTCAATATTGCGTGCAGCGTGATTCGCAAAGCAGTGATAACACTGCAGGATCGCGCTTAAAAGGCTTTTTATCATCAAAACACAGTCATTGCTAAAAAAAAGCGCCATAAATTGCGCCATAAAGCACTTATCTCACTTAAAAACACTTATCACTGCTTTGTGCATAACCCCCAATTTGTGAAAAAGGAGGGGTCGCGATCACATGGAGCGTAAATTGACGCCAGTGTAAGCGGTTGGCCATTGATTGTGCCTTGTAGGATCAGATATCTACCCTCCTTGTCTTTGATCATGGAGTCTAACTTAAATGGGCATCTGTTGTTAAAGATGATCGTCAAACCTTTCTTTTTCTTGGCGGATGAAGCTAAATAGTATTGTCTGAAGTGTTGGTCTAGAAATTTTGGGGAACTGCTAATGCTAAATTTCCTGCAATAATACTATGTCAGCGTGTCGCCTCTGGTAATCTGTAAACGCCAATCTTCTTTTCCTTGGACAGTTTAATCCCTTCACATTGTGAGATTGCAGTGTCAGCCCCATTGAAAATTGGATGGATATTCACTTAAATCCATAGTGGAGTATAAAATGTGTATAGATTCAAAATGTACCTTCCAGCTGTCTTTACAGGTAGCAGGTGTTTTGCGTTTGGATCTCTTGGCTGTGGACGGACTCCTCGACCATCCTTGGGAAAGGGTAAAGGGAAGAGAAAACGGGTAGGAAAAAAACAACTTGGGAGATCCTCTTGAGGCCTTAGACCACTTCGAATCTCTTGCCTCTGGGGATTTTCTGGGAATCCGGACTCCACTGCCATGTGTCCCCCTGGCCGTACATACTCGGCCCCCAGAATCCCCGAGGTCTTTAACGATTGGCCTGGTTATCTCCAGGTCAATCCTTGATGGCCGCATAGCGAGGACCGTGGGTGAGATACTCCCATCCCAAGGTGTGGCTTATTTTAGAACTCATAAACACATCAATTTAACGTATTGCAACACACCGGACTGTATGCAAGCATATCCCATTGTACTTCAAAGCTTTTTCTAATACGTCTCTCCTTACTCCTCTCACTACTGTTTATAATCCATGCTATCTGTCTTTACCCCCACATCCTCCCCATCCCGTTTATCCTGTCGTAATCAAATTGACGCCACTCTGTTATACTTGCCCAAATATATCTATTCGCTATCCAACCCCATTGTAAGGAATCCGCTCCACGGTTTACTGGTTACCTTACCTTGCAGACCGGTGCAGTTCTGGAACAGCTTTCCTGAGGTTTGCTGCAGCCTGGATTCACTCAAAGCAATACACACTCCCTCTGGTATCTACTGCAGCTGTGCAGCCTTTCATTGCAAACTATACTTGCATTCACTCATTAGGGGCAGGACCTTCACACCCCCGCCGGGGATTGGCCCGCTGGCCTTTAAGTATTGCTTGCTCATAATGCTCCTTGCCGAGCATAGTCCTTACTGGATGTCAACTGTTTTGCCACAAGCTCTCGCTTGTTCCCCTTTGCTGATACCAGGTCACGTCCTGCGTCCTTCAGCTTCCTTCAAGCCGTTTGTTCTCCTATGCTGATTCCAGGTTTCGTCCTGCATCCTTCAGCTCCCTTCAAGCCGCTTGTTCCCCTGTGCTGAAGCAGAGATTCGTTCCTGCGTCCTTCAGCCTCCTGGATTCCTGCACTAGTAGTGGTTTCGTCCCTGCGTTCTGCAGTCTCCTGGATTCCTGCACTGTAGCGGAGGTTTCCCTGTATCTACAGCTTCCGGGTTCCTGGGGCCTACTCTTTCCCTAATATAGAGAGGCCGTGTCCTGGTTCCTGCGCTGTAACAGTGGATTCCCTTGCCCGCTCAGGACTTTTGCGCTGTAGCACTGGTGCACCCGTGCAGCAAGACGGTGTGCTATTCTGGTCTGCCTACCATCTCCTGTGACCAGCACCATGGGCCATGGTCGTCGCTCGCGCAAAGGCCAACCCCGCGCTCCTAAGCTGAAGCGGGTTTCTCCTATTTCCTTGTTGCCGAACTCCTGCATGGACAATGTTTATCCTGACGTCTCCTGTTCTGACCCTGGCTTGTACAACGACGACGCTGTCTTCTCCAATCCTGATCCTGCGACATATGACTACGAACTGCGCAATCCGGATCAGCCTGCGCGGTCTCAGGTCGGTGCTTTTACAACCCCACCTCAGCCTCGCGGTCCGACCCTGGTTTGTGGCGAGCAGAACCTTGACAGTATGCTCGGCCCTACAAACTCGGACCCCGCTGAGGTGTGGGTTGGTAAGTTTTTTCCTAAAAACCTGTCCCAGCCTGTAGACCAGTCCCAGTTTGAGGATAATTATTTGTGCGATATAATACCTCTGATGGAAGATCCGTTTATGTTGGAGGGCTTGACTCCCTTGCAAAAGAAATGCCGTAATAATCTGGTTTATAAGGCTTACTGCCTCAGATACTTAAAACAGTATCTGGCCCGTCATTGGCCATTACTAACATTGCTTGCTCCCCTGATTCCCCTTTAACTGGGGAGGAGCTGTGTCCTGTGGAACTGGTCAACGCCTGTAGTACACTCAATGCCCTGACAAAATCCTTGGACATTCCTATAGTATTCCCGGAACCTTCCGTCATGGTGGCTCTCGCTCACGAGACGCTGCATGTACTTTCCCGTGCATTGGATGATTGCTTGTTAAAACAGGATCGTCTCTTAGCCGCTCACGCCGTCGTTTGGCGGTATCCCTCGGCTACCAGTCCTGTTGCTAAACCGGGGGACGTATCTCTCTCTCCGGGAGATGACCAAACAGAACTATTACCAATATCTCTCAACGTAGTAACTGCCACAGTCCCAAGCTCTGATTGTATGCCCGGGTTCCCTTACACTAATGATATGTCTACATTAACCCCTGCCGATCAGTCCTGTGAGGTCCCCTTGGAGAACACATATGTGTCACTAACTAACACTAAGGTTCTTGTATCAGAGAATAAGTCCCTTAGTTCTCCTATTTCTAGCTTTGAATCCCTCTCTCTAGGTCTTGAGGGTTTTCCAGCTTTAAACTCTGCTAGACAGTCCTGCGCGCTTTCCCCGTCAGAGAAAGAATCCCTAAGTTCTGTTCCCAGGGTTATTTCTGTATTAACCTCTGTGGGGCAGCTCTCTGAGTTTCCTTTGGTAAATCCCTGTTCTCTGTCAGCCACGGTCACGCCCCTAGCTTCAGACGAGAGATTCCGGCTCTCTTCTAATACAGAGAAAAGGTTACCTATGTATTACTCTCAGGCAATGTCTGCATTAACCCCTGTAAATTCTTGCTGCCTCCAAGTTAATGCCTTCGTTGTAGCCTCAGAGAATGAGTCCACAAGTCAGACAGCAGAGGTTGCATTGAGGGATTCCCATAACCGTACGGAGTCTCTAGATATTCTTTGCTATAAATCCCCTGCTTCAGCTCAAGTTTCCGCAGTTTCGTCTCCGGAGACTTCGGCTAAAGTTCTGGTTCCTGTTAAATGTATTCAGGAGTCAGGTTTTTCCCTAAGCTTAGTCGCAGAGTTCCTTCTCCCGGGTATTTCACTGAACCAGCCTGTCGCCCACATAGCGGTGATCCCTGCTTCAGCGCATAGTTCCCACATTATGGAGTCTGCAGTAAGTTCTGGTTTCCCAGACATTCCTTACCAAATACCTACTTCAGAGACCAGTACAGTTATGATTAACCCCCGTGTACTGTCTGAGTTCTCCTCCTCTTTAAGCTTAGGGTTAAAGGCATACAGTAGTCTGTATGTCTCTCCTGGGGTTCATATTATGTTCCCAGGAATGTTTGCTGACGCACGGTTTTCTCCCAAAAGTGATGCTTTTCCATATAGATTAGTAAAAAGCTTGCACACTCTTTCTCTTTTCGCTGAATTGTGTCTTTCTAGTTTTGAGACTCTGAGAGGTAATGATTCTCCTTCTGATTCTGAAGCTCTTCCTACAAGGAGTATCCTGTCTGGGGGTTCCCCTGATTTCTCTCTCCAGGCTAATTCTCCAGGGATCAGCATATCTGTGGTCACTCCCTTAGTACTGTCTGAGGTCACCATGCATATATTACAAGTCCTGGGGTTTAACTCTGAGCTGTTTAGCTGTCCTGCCTTTGCTGAAACCCAGTCACTCAGTACTGTGTCTAAATATGCCCCAGCAAACATGGGGTTACTCTGGGAAGAAATTAAAGCTCCTGTCTTAAAGGGTATTTTTTCTCACATGTCCAGCAAATTTAGAATCTCAGTAAGTGTTTCTATGTCACTTATCAATACATCTGATTTTTTCTCTAATCAAACCCAGATACCCTCACTATCGGTTAGGAGTCCTGTGATCAGAGATTTTGCACTAGAAAACACACCAATTCATGTTTTTGTCAGGTTAGATACCCCTGTGGTTAGGGCCATTGCAGTTTTAGAGAAGACTCTTTGTACCCCTAAGGTGCATGTCATTAAGAGTTTTCATAGTTCATACTTGCTGCTTGTTGATTCTCAGGGCCCTGTCATTGAGGTACAGACTTCAGCTTCTGATGTTAGCTTCCCTCCCACCACTACCCTGGCTCTGCCTTTTTCTCAAGCTACTGATTTGAAGATCCCAAGGACTATCCCTGATTCACTGACAATATTATCTCCCAATGAAGATTTCCCAGTATTAGAGAGCTCTACTGTTGTTTGCTTCTCTGCTCCTGCTAAACCATGGTTTTGTCCCTCGGAATTTTCGGTTGCCCCTGTTATTTCCTCTCAGTTTGAAATACTCTGTACGTATCCCAAGATTTCGGTCCCTATGCCAGGTTTACTGCTTGCCTTGTCACCTTCCATACCAATACCGGGAGATGCTTCTAACCAGCCTATACCTTTACTAACCATTACTTGGGAGCCTTCTAGAGGAAAAATTCCTCGCAAATTCCAACATGCAGTGGTCAGCCAAGACTTTTTCTGTTACAAAGTTTCTCCTGGTGTATTCGATCAACTATCAGGGCCGCTGATCCTAGATTCAGGTTTCTTTATTAAGGACTGGGCTTTCAGTGGGGGTTCTTCTACCGTTTTTGCTCTGGAACTCTCTGGTTCTTCACAGCCCTTGATTTCCAAGACATTTTGCAAGGCAAGCCATGTACCAAGGATGTTTCCTCCATCAATCTTATATCCTAGAACTGTACTCACCAAAGAACTGCTCGTTTACGGAGGCCCTTTCTACCTAAAGAATTTTAGGAACAACTCAATGTCCCCAAGGCCCATGGATGGTCCTGTCTGGCCACAGTTCTCACCGGGGGGTGGGGGTACACTAAGGACTAATCATGAGTCTCTGGAGTACGACTCTAGCCCCAATCCTAGACGGTTCAGCAACAATTCCCGGGTCTCCAACTCTATGAGTGCTCATGTTCGCCCGGAGGTCTCGCGTGAAGGGGGGGGTACTGTAAGGAATCCGCTCCACGGTTTACTGGTTACCTTACCTTGCAGACCGGTGCAGTTCTGGAACAGCTTTCCTGAGGTTTGCTGCAGCCTGGATTCACTCAAAGCAATACACACTCCCTCTGGTATCTACTGCAGCTGTGCAGCCTTTCATTGCAAACTATACTTGCATTCACTCATTAGGGGCAGGACCTTCACACCCCCGCCGGGGATTGGCCCGCTGGCCTTTAAGTATTGCTTGCCCATAATGCTCCTTGCCGAGCATAGTCCTTACTGGATGTCAACTGTTTTGCCACAAGCTCTCGCTTGTTCCCCTTTGCTGATACCAGGTCACGTCCTGCGTCCTTCAGCTTCCTTCAAGCCGTTTGTTCTCCTATGCTGATTCCAGGTTTCGTCCTGCATCCTTCAGCTCCCTTCAAGCCGCTTGTTCCCCTGTGCTGAAGCAGAGATTCGTTCCTGCGTCCTTCAGCCTCCTGGATTCCTGCACTAGTAGTGGTTTCGTCCCTGCGTTCTGCAGTCTCCTGGATTCCTGCACTGTAGCGGAGGTTTCCCTGTATCTACAGCTTCCGGGTTCCTGGGGCCTACTCTTTCCCTAATATAGAGAGGCCGTGTCCTGGTTCCTGCGCTGTAACAGTGGATTCCCTTGCCCGCTCAGGACTTTTGCGCTGTAGCACTGGTGCACCCGTGCAGCAAGACGGTGTGCTATTCTGGTCTGCCTACCATCTCCTGTGACCAGCACCATGGGCCATGGTCGTCGCTCGCGCAAAGGCCAACCCCGCGCTCCTAAGCTGAAGCGGGTTTCTCCTATTTCCTTGTTGCCGAACTCCTGCATGGACAATGTTTATCCTGACGTCTCCTGTTCTGACCCTGGCTTGTACAACGACGACGCTGTCTTCTCCAATCCTGATCCTGCGACATATGACTACGAACTGCGCAATCCGGATCAGCCTGCGCGGTCTCAGGTCGGTGCTTTTACAACCCCACCTCAGCCTCGCGGTCCGACCCTGGTTTGTGGCGAGCAGAACCTTGACACCCATGAACCCTACTTGTCCCTGCCCACCAATTTGTGCGTATGTGGTATGTCACCTGCATATTTACTCCTATCCTCTATAGCCGGGTAAATTAGGGGCACTAAGAGAGCGTGTAGGGGAGCTAGGGAGAGAGAAAAGACAGGTGCATGCATGCTTCCTTATGCAGAAGAGTACTATTTTTACACCTATTACCTTTGATAGCCTGCGACATCCGTGAACTTTCAACTTATATGTAACCATTATTAACAGCCCCACAGTCTAATCCCTAAACAACAAATATTCCCCTTAACTCAATGCAACCTTAGGACCCCTCCAACCGGAGGGAGGAACAAGAACATCTTGTATCAAACAGTGCAACACAGTTTTCATTAATGCTTCAGGGGAAGCTGGCCCCCTCAACCTTCTGGGTATATCCATTTTTATTTCTGCATCTCAGCTCCCTGCCCGCCCCTTCCCTTCCGAGGGCCATCTGGTGCCCTGTTGCTGTTCTAGGTCCTCTGCATTCTCTGGAGGGGGCCACAGATTTTGGATCCACCTTGTCATACTCTGGACCTTAATCTGCTCCGGTCCCAGCAGGCATATTTAAAATGTCTGACCTCTTGTATGCCCCTCTATGGGATCTTGTAGCCCTCCCCAGCCCTCCTCCCCAGTGTGTTGATTGCTCGTGTAATGTACCCCAATAAGCAGCCACTACTAAGCCCCTCTGCAGACCTAGAGTCTCCTCAGTGCTCCCCAATCAGTCTTTATTATTATTTGGTGTGGCCATTCAGTGAAAAAAGGGGGGGTGGGCGACCCCGACAACATCAGTCAACCGGCCCCTCCTTACCGGCTGTGTTTGGTGGGCTATTTGCAGATCTAACTTGCCCGCATCTCATCTGCTGCACTGTCAGATGTGAAGATGTGGAGAATCCAAGATGGCCGCGCCTCTGTCTGTAACTGTGAACTTGAACTGTCTGAATCAAACAAACTTTATTGATTTCACTCGTGAACAAACGAACACAACTGTGGTAATGTCCTTTTTTAAGCCTTAATTGATTCTGAATTGGGATCAATTAAGGGACTTCTCTTGCTGCTTTCGCACCAAGCTCTTCACTTTGTTCCAGGCTAGATCCGGGGAGGATGTCTCTTCTGCCTCCAGGTCAGTAGAATCACCCCCAAAGCCAGTTTCTTCAGGAATGGCTCCTTTTCTTCTGGGCTTCTTAGAGTGATGGCAGCACCGTTTTTGAGCACCTGCAGGCCAAAGGGCAAAATCCAACGGTATCTTATACCATTATCACTGAGCACCTTAGTGATTGTTATGAGGTTCCTCCTTTTAGCCAGAGTAGATGGGGCAAGATCCTGAAAGATCAGCATCTTGATGCCTTCAAATTCAATTGCCCCTGTGGCTCTGGAGATGTGGCAAATTGCATATTTTATTTTGTAGTAGTGCAGCATTACAATTATATCGCACGGGGGGTCACCAGCTTGAGGTCTGGATCTGAGTGCCCGGTGACATCTGTCCATGTGCAGGTCTGCTTCGGGCTTGTCAGGGAACAGGCTTGTTAGGCATTTTGAGATAAACTCCTCTGGGTCTGTTATCTTCTCTGGGACACCTCTCACTCTTATGTTGTTGCGCCGGTCTCTATTTTCGGCGTCTTCTTGTTTGTCTGCGATGTCATTTATTAGGGTTTTTAAGTGTGCTGTTGTTTTTTCGTTTTTGCGCACTGCTTTGACTGTAGTGTCCAGCCTCTTCTCTAATTCATCTGTCCTGTCCCCGATGTTGTTAAGCAATCTTTTATTTCGTTGCATACTTCTCTCAGATCACTTCTGGGGACTGTCTCTTTATCCAACTCTCTTATCTGAGATAACGGCATCTCGTCCTCCTCTGACTCCATTCCCGCCAAAGGGGCTGGTACCTCCGCTCTCCCCAAGCGCACCAGTGCAGCTTTATTAAAGTAACTGGTCAACCCTTTGGTAGATCGCCCCGCTTTTGGTCTCATTTGAGACTGCACAGTATCCTCAGTGTGTTAATTAGCTTTCCGGTGAAGTTCTCCTTATATTGGCGTGCTTTTGATGGGGAGTAGTGGCCATGGGTTACGGAGCTCACGGATCAAGCATCCATTCCCCTATACCTCGCGCATGCGCCTTCCCAAAAGGGTTTTTAAACTGTAATTTGTATCTCCGGTCCGGTGGGTCGCAGCGAGCTGAAACTTGGCCACCATGGAGAGTCCCCTCCGGCATGAGGGTCTGGCAAATTTCAGCCTGCTCGGCCCAGCCGAACGGATTATTTTAATTTGTATAGTTATTGGAAAATGTACTGTATTTCAAAGCGGGGATAAAAGCCAGCGAAAGTCACCGTCTCTGTTTAATGTAAATGCTCAGGGGGGTGACCCATTGTCTACAACAGACCCCCTGATCAAAGGCTCAGCCACTCTGGCTGTATACATTAGGGCGGAGAAACGCAGGGCTTGAGTGGTCTGTAAGTGTTGTAATTCACATGCCATAGAATAAAGCATTTTTAATCTATTTGCTATCAGCCACCAGCCCTTTATTTTTCCAGGCAGTGCTCCACCATTCTTTTCCACTGTGCATCATGTAACACTATGCAAAATCAATTTCAAAATAAAAAACACTATAAACAATGTTCCCTAACCACCAATGCCATCCACAAAATCAATTAGAAAGTAAGCAACATAAATAAATTCACCATCAATCAATCAATTTCCTAAACCAATTACAATACAATCCAAATCAATTATACAATTCCCTATTCAATTCCTAAAGCCAAACCATTGCCAAAATAATTCTAATTGAAAGTAACCACCATCATTAAAATCTAACTACCAGAAATAAGCCATTAAAAATAACATGTAACTAAATACAACTTACATTACACACACCAATGTATAAATAAAGCTGCTAAATACATTAGAAATACATGAGATACATAAACATTAGCAAAACAATCATTTATTATCCCTCAGGGGCAATAAAAGAGCATAAAAAACAATGCATTTACATCCACAAATGTTACGATTGTGCTCGCCACAAACCGGGACCGGACCGCAGGGCTGAGGTGGGGTTATATAATCACCGACCTTAGTCCGCGCAGACTGATCTGGAGTGCGCAGTTCATAGTCGTACGTAGCAGGGTCAGGATTGGAGAAGGCAGCATCGTCGTTATTCAAGCAGGAGTTCGGCAACAGGTAGTCAGGAGTTCCCCGCTTCAGCTTAGGAGCGTGAGCACGGGAGTGGCCTCTTCGTGAGGAGTGGCCTCGGCCCATGACTCCGGTCTCAGCAGGAGGAGACAGCAGGCTGGCTGAAGTACACCGCAGGGCAGCGTCGGGAAACCAACGCTTCAGCACAGAAGTCAGGAACGTGTCCCCGCATGGGACTAGCAGGCGGCCTCAGAAAACAATGCTTCATCAGAGAAGTCAGGAACGGGCCCCCGCATGGAACTAGCAGGCGGCCACAGGAAACAACGCTTCAGCAGAGAACTCAGAAACGGGCCCCCACATGGAACTAGCAGGTGGCCTCAGGAACTAGGAACTAGGGATAAGAACTAGAGAAGTTAGTACACCAGGATTCAAGCCAGAGCGGCTTGTGGCAGAGACTATAACGTCCAGGGTAGGAATTATGCTCGGCACTGTTTCAGTGCCAACGCCCAGGGTATAAAGGGCGGAGATCCAATCACAGGAGGAGGGTGTGTGAGCATTCCTCCAATGATAGGGCACAGAGCAGAAGCTGCAATGAGAGACAGCACATGTGCCATTGATTGCCAGAGGAAGCTTGCAACTGCAGATGTCTGCAAGGCTATAGTAAAAGACAGGAGTGGATTCCTTACAACAAATCACATACAATACACCCATTCAGTGTCCCTGAATGTATGTATATCCATAGGGACATAGCCCTTCTTCTCCTCTTAGGAGGGAAGGTCTTCCCTCCTCGGCGTCTGGCTTCAAAATGAGACGACATAGGCTTTTATAGGCCTATGACATTACATTTTCGTCAAATGGTTCCCAAGACCCTGATTGGGCCGTGAAAACCATGTGATTTGGGGGAGAATTTTTTTTGTTGATGATGTCATTTAAAGGCAATGACGCCAGCCAATCAGAATGGCTGAGCTTCAATTGCCTTTAAGATGACGTCATCAAAACAAAGATGGCCGATGACACATGGCACGGTAGCCAATCAGAGCATGGGAATGAAATCCCAACTCTGATTGGCTCTGGTAGACCATGTGACAGAGACTTTACTTCAGCCAATCAGAGTTGGGATTTCATTCCCACGCTCTGATTGGCTACCGTACCATGTGTTGCCGGCCATCTTTGTTTTGATGACGTCATCTTAAAGGCAATTGAAGCTCAGCCATTCTGATTGGCTGGTGTCATTGCCTATAAATGACATCATCAAAAAAAAATCCCCTCCCCCAAATCACATGGTTTTCACGGCCCAATCAGGGCTGTGGGAACCATTTGATGAAAATGTGACGTCATACCCAGTAGGCCTATAAAAGCCTATGTCATCTCATTTTGAAGCCAGATGCTGAGGAGGGAAGACCACCCCTCCTAAGAAGAGAAGAAGGGTGTGGCGTAAGAAGATGGAAGCAGACGGAAGAAGACGGAGAAGACCCCAAAGAAGAAAAGAAGATCCCAACACTGATGAGAAGGATTACAAATAGAAGAATGAAGACACAGACGTGGATTGTAATGATTTTTTATTTTATGGTTACCTTTGGATTTGTTCCGAGACCTTCCGGTTCCCCTGGATTTCGGTGAGTGGGCATCTAATGGTAAGTAAACAAAAGAAAAGTTTATTTTTTTACTTTTACAGGTTTTTTTGATTTTTTATTCATGTGTATTTTTTTTTTATTCCATTTAATGCCCCTGAATTGATCTATGTCCCTATGGATATACATACATTCAGGGACACTGAATGGGTGTTTAGTATGGGATTTATGTATGTAAATGCATTGTTTTTTATGCTCTTTTATTGCCCCTGAGGGATAATAAATGATTGTTTTGTTAATGTTTATGTATCTCATGTATTTCTAATGCATTTAGCAGCTTTATTTATACATTGGTGTGTAATGTAATTTGTATTTAGTTACATGTTATTTTTAAAGGCTTATTTCTGGTAGTTAGATTTTAATGATGGTGGTTACTTTCAATTAGAATTATTTTGGCAATGGTGTGGCTTTTGGAATTGAATAGGGAATTGTATAATTGATTTGGATTGTATTGTAATTGGTTTAGGAAATTGATTAATTGATTGATGGTAAATGTATTTATGTTGCTTACTTTCAAATTGATTTTGTGGAGGGCATTGGTGGTTTGGGGACATTGTTCATAGTGTATTTTATTTTTAAATTGAATTTGCATAGTTTTACATGATGCACAGATTAATTGCATCATGTACACACTCAATGCAATTGTGTGACATTTGATATACATTTGTCTAGCTGCTGGTTTAATTTTAAGATGCAATGTGGTGATTTTCAGATTAAGATTTCATGTTTTTATTTATGAATGTTTTATGTGTTTCAAAATGGGCAAATAATCTATTATCCATATCTGGATAATAGTTATTTTGCACATTATTATACTGTATGTGTTTTTTTGGGGAGTGGGGATTGATGTATTTCATTTATAGGTCAGTTTTATTTTTTCTACATACAGGGTTGGTTCCTTTTGGTCTGCGGGGGACCTCTGGAGTCCACCTGAGGTCTCCTCGGGCTTTCCACGGGTACCAGGCTGGTGGTGTCCACGGGGGATACCTGCAGGGAAGAACCGGTGGCCCCATGTCTTTTGGGGGCACCGTGGACCCGTAGGGAACACCTGTGGGCCCACAGACCCGTGTGGGAACCACCCGAGCCTCCTAAGACACCTGTGGGTCTGATCCAGGGCACCCCAGACAGCCGCGGGCCTACCCATGGAGACCCCATTGTGGCCCACGGTGACCCGCGGAGACTAGCTGGTGGACCACGGCGCCTGGCGGGGACAACCCGTAGGCCTGCAGACCCTGTTTGAAACATGGTTCTGGGCTACTGTGAGGTCTACGGACACCCGTCAGGGCCACCGGGTTCTCCCGTGGGCCTGGGGTATAACCCTGTATGTAAAATAATAAATCATGTATTTATGGGGGGGCACAGGGGGTGGGTTATGTATTGAATATATATATAATGATGTTTATTTTGGGGCTGTGTATTGTTTTTCTTGTGGCTACTGGGGATGGGGGAAGGGGGTATTGGCCCCGAGGGTATGTGGGTAGGCCTCCCGCCTGGGTTAGAAGGTGAGGGTGGTTAGGCCTCACGGGATGGGTAGTGGGGGAGGGTATTTAGGCCTCCTGAGAGGTGAGTGAGGGTGGGTTAACCCCTTAATGACTGTAGCGGTTAATGACCTCTACGGTGATTAAGGGGTTAGGGGACATTATATTGGCTGTTTTTATTTTGTGTATGTTTTGTAGCACTGGAGGAACATGGGCAGGATGAAGAAGGTCTTCATCGTGGGTGACTGGAAAAGGTAAGTGTAATATGTATTTACTGTATTTACTTTATTTATTGTAATTTATATGTATTTAAAATGGGCAAATGCATTATTATCCATATGTGGATAATAGTAATTTTGCACATTACTGTATTTTATGTGTTAGGGGGGTGTATTTAGTGATAAATATTGTTTATTATTTTTCGAGGCGCAACATTGGAACCGCAGGCCCGCAAGTACCCCGGGACGGCTCGGGTACCCCGGGACGGCCGCGGGGACCCCCTGACTCCCGCGGGGACCTTGCACTCCTGCAGGGACCCCCGCTTGGTGAGCCGGGGACCACCGCGGCCTGTTGTATGGGTTTTGTGCATGCAAAAATGTAAACAAAGAAATTTTTCAAAGTCCAGCTTTTTTATCGCCTGCCTTGAGCTGGTGATCTTTCTTGAACGCAACTTTTGCTTACGATCACTTTGCGTAGCTTAGTGAATCCCGGAGAAGGACAGAATTGAACGCAAATAGGTTATCGTACGATCAACGTTGGACTTTGAAATATTTCCAGGAAAAAGTCACTTTAAGAACGCAAAGTGCCTGTTTGCGTGGCTTAGGGAGTCGTGTTCAGCGGAACATCACGTTCTAAGAGCACTTTGCGGTCTTAAAATGACTTATCGGAGCTTAGTGCATAGCCCCCAATGTCTTAAAAGAGCTTTGATCAGGTCTCGGTCAAGTTCACGTACAATTCGCGTGGGAAACTTAGGTTCTATGGCACCCCGGAATAAAATTATTTTTTCCACAAGACCCTAGGAACCACCTCACTCGACCCCAACCAGGTCCAACAATTAATCGCGATGAGAAAGGGTCGCACTCGCCACGAGGGTAGCCCCATTGCCCGCAATGGTGGAAAAAGCCGCGTGGCTTTCAAACAACTAAGTCCAAAACAGTGAAAACCCGAAGTCAATAACTCCGGTTCTGTTAGGTCTAGAGGGCCGGTATTTGGCCACCATGTAGTCATGGCTCTGCAATATGTAATGTGCAGGGGGCGACCATCTCTCTACAACAGGCCCCCTGATCAAAGGCTTCACCACCCTGATTGTGTACACTAGGGCAGAGAAAAGCATGGCTTGAGTGGTCTGTAAGTGTTGTAATTCACACTTACAGACAAAAGTTTTCCTGTCCAGATCTGTCTCTGGCAGACTGAGAGGCGCCATCCTTTAGTGTGGGGTTAAAGAAATGAGACCCCAAGTCAGGGAATGTGCGCATGTGTCAGCTAACTGGGGGTATGTCCCAAAAGGCTTCCCACGTTAGCTGGCAAAAGGTAATTGGGTGCAGATAATTGGTAACTATTACCCGACACCCAATGTTAGGGTATATGGCTGAAACCCCATATAAACGAGTGTCATCTCTATGCCCAGGGTCTTCGTTACAACATCTACTTGTTACCTGATGCCTGAGTGAAATGCCAATCCCGATCCTGATTGCTTCATTGTCCAACCCCTAAGTAAGTGTTCATATTCTGTGTGTTATTTGTATATTTTGTGTGTTCACCTTTTTCAAGGAATAAACTTTCTTTATTAATTCTAAGTCGCATTCAATACAACCCAGTTTATTTGTGTATATTATAACCCTGCACAAGCTCCCGTGACAATTAGTTCCTCCAATACTCCAGGCCGGGGCTGAACAGCGAGTTTGTCCTTCACAGGATATGCCAGTCCCTGCCAGAAGACTGCGATGAGTGCTTCCTGGTTCCAGCGCATCTCTGCCGCTATGGTGCAGAACTCCAGTGCATATCTGGCTACGGACCTGCAACCCTGTGACATATGGAGAAGAGAAGAAGCCGCAGTGTCGGGGCTAGCAGAAGTGTCATACACTTGCTGGAACTCCTGCCTAAAGCGGGGGTAGACCTGAGTCAATTCGGGACGTAGCTCCCAGATTGGGGAGGCTCAGGCCAAAGCATTTCCAGTCAACAGTGACTACACATATGCTACCTTTTTGCATCCAGTAGAGAATTGAGTGAGGGCCATCTCAAACAGTATCTCGCATTGCTTTAAGAATCCTCGGCAAGGCTTGGGTTCTCCAGCATAATGCTTGGGGGGGGGAGTCCTGGGCTCAAGTGCCTCCTGGGTCAGGCAGTGCCGGAGGGGGTAACCTAGGCAGAGTTTCCTGGAGCAAAAGGTCAGCCAACTGTTGTGGTAAGGTTGTTATTTGGTATGACATTGTTTGGTTCTGCTGAATAAGTTCCGTCAGTATTTGGCCTAATTCAGTCTAGTCTGCGTTTGTTTGGCTCTGCATAATGTTTTGCTTGTGCTGCCCGCTGACCAGACCCGTCCCCTGTACTGAGGTGGGAAGTACAGAAACATGCACCCGCAGCAGAGAGCGTGTCCGGACTGTGGTGGTAGCATAGCCGGCCAGGGTATATAGATAAAGTAAAGTATGTACTTGCCGGATCCAGGGTAGCAGGAGGGCCGTAGTGAGTTCCGTAGCCGAGGGTCGAGGATAGGAGAGGTCTGGAAGGTCGTGGTACTAAAGCTGAGTCCAAGGTTCTTATTGGTGTAGCCCTGGTAATTTTATGGGCTATATTTCTGCTCTCCTCCTGGCAGTAATCTCTGTGAAGGGCAGGTCTGCCAGAAGTAATCATGGATTTTCCCTGCTTCAGACCTTTGCCCTGAGTCAGTGAAGGTAGGTCACCTGAACCTGTGTCCAATCAAGAGACACAGGGGCGGTGCCTATTGAAGCTACTTAGAGCAGGGCCATTTCCTATTTAGAAGAGAATAAGTCCAGTGTGTGTAGTAGTAGTAGTAGAATGAGTTAGCCACCAAATGAGAGAGCTGTTATATCTATAGGTGGACCAAATACCTCCTGCCCTGTTTAGGGGGCAGGGGAAAAGCTAGACCCACTCTGGTTGGTCCTTGGCCCAGATTGGCGTCAGGGGGGACATCCTGAATGAGGACAGCTAGCTGTGTAAACTGGCTGTTCCTGATTTACTGCTGCTGCTGAGAAGCAATAAAGAGTTTTACTTAAAGAGACAGAGTTTGAGATTGGAATCTCTCATCCCTGGGAGGGGATTCGGCTGTAGGGATTCCACTCCATATTCCTGGGGCCTGCACCTGATGGAGGCGCTGCACCATTAGAGGAGAATGAAGGCATCCACCCCAGAAACCTGTCCTGTTGTCCCCCATGTCACCGCGGTAGACTCAGGCCCTCCTGTTTCCAGCAAGTATGCACCACACTCAGACACATAGCCAGACCTGGAGACACCCTAGGGTACATGATATGAGGTTGGGAGGGGGGGTCCATGGGCTACAGAGGTCAACGTGGTCAGGAGGAAGCCGGGAGTAGTAAGCCAAGCTGGGTCAGAACCTTAAGGGAATATAAAGCAAGAGCATGGCACAGGATCCACAACTGATAAGGAGACTATGTAGAGCAATGAGCCAAAGGAAGGACTGGGGTTATAAAGGTAGGTGGTCCAATAGAGGCAGGAGGCAGAGCAGGGGTGTGCCGTGGAACACTCTGGGGTTGGACGGTGTTGTATTTGGTTTTCGAGAGCAGATGTGCCGGGGGGTGTGAGTGAGGATAGTGGGGATGCTAGGGGCATGGCCAAAAGCCGAGTGCAGTGAATAAATTATAGCCGGAGACGCACGCTCTGTAAGAGCAAGTTGCGCTCGTCCAGGCAAGATGGCGGCTGCCTGTGTGTGTGCCGGAGGCGGGCGAGCGGCACCACGGCGAGGATAGCGCCGAAAGGGAGATGCGGCTGCGGACCCTGTGGGAGGCATGGGGGGGTCACATCGTGGCGGACGTGACCCCGATTCCTTACACTGTGGGGGGGTAACTAAGCCATAAATAAAGGTCTTATGCCAGGCTGGTTACCTCTGAGCCATATTGGGGAGATTAGAGTGTCAGCTCTTGAACCCTGTCATGGCATATGCATTGTACTGCAATAAAGAATGAATGTGTATTTTACCTTTCCAGCAGTGCTAGCCAGTGGAGATTCTCAGGTTATGAGTTTCAGGGTGGGTTTTGCAGTGAAAGTGTTGTTGAATTGTGTCTAGGTAGTAGGGGTCCAGAGTAGCTGGCCACCACAAAAATATGTCCGTGAATCAGGTCAGATTCCCAGGGACATGTAGACAAAGACCTCCGGGTAAAATCCTCCCTGGAAAGCAGTTGTTCTACTCACCGCCAGGTTTCCCTGCTTCAGCACAGACCAGAAAGGTAAATGAGGGCAAAGGGATATGTGTATCCTGGGTACAGTCAGGGGTCCCTGGATTAATAGTGTCCCCCAGTAATGCCCCAATCACCAGAACCAAGTATAGAGGTTCTGGGGTGCTTCAACATCGATAAAGTTGCAAGCTGATTTTATGTCTAAGTATAAATTCTATGGGGGCTATGCACTCAGCTCCGAGCTTTCGCGCTGGGCTGAAAAAAATTAGCACGTCCGATAAAAAATGAAGCCGGTGGCGCGATTCACTAAGGCCCTCAGCCCATTTCCTATCGGACGTGCCCAAAACTGGCTTATCGTGCATGCAAGCTTTTTTCCCTCTGCTATCGCACCTAGGGCATCATGCAGTAAGCAGCGGAAAGGCAATTCTCGCACCTTTCCCGCCAAAAATGGCTACTCCTATTCAGTAAGGGGCGAGAAAGTGGCGAGAATCAAAGAAAACGCTAGTTTTGTTGGCGGTTTTTTTTTTCCGCCAGTGGCGAGGCGAGAAGGCACTTTCCGCCTAAAATTGAAACATTTTCCGCCACGCTGTATTCTAGTAGTGGCGAGTAGCTTAGCGGAGCTATTCGCCACTCTAGAATGGTGTTTTTATGGCGAATCAGCCACGCAAGAAAAAGTTGGCAAGTTGATGGTGAGAGGCTGCTGATGAGTGGCGGATCGGCACTTAGAAAAAATTCTGGCCTTTTTCCTGGCTGGGATTGATGCCGGTGGTCTCCGGAGCTGATACCATTAATACCAGCACCGGACCCCACCGGCATGCATCCGAGGCAGGAAAAATGCATTTAAAGGCCACTTCATTACCTTAGCGGCTAACCGCTAAGGCAATGAAGGGGTTAAACATCCGTGCCAGGTTTATTGTGGGTAGCGGGGGTGGGTGAAGGGGGTATTTGGCCCTTGTTGTTTGTTTAGGGCTTGCGGGGGGGGTTGCGGGTGCGCTTAACCCCTTCCCGACCGTAGCAGTTAATACCGCTACGGTCATGAAGGGGTTAAACCCTCCCGCTACCCACCCACAAGCCCTAAACAAACCACCGTTGGGTCACCCACCCCCGCTACCCACAATAAAAAAGAAAACACACACAACAGCCCCACACTAGCTAAAGGAATATATATATATATATATATATATATATATATAAATATAAATAAGTCTATCCCTACTCTGATTGGTTCTAGTACCATGTGACAGGATTTCAATGACGTCATATCCGTTATTCCCCAAGCCTCTGTCACATGGTCTACTAGAGCCAATCAGAGATTGGATGGAGTTCCCACGCTCTGATTGGCTGCCGTACCATGTGAGGCCGGCCATGTTTCTTTTAATGACGTCATCTTAAAGGCAATTGAAGCAAAGCCATTCTGATTGGCTGTGCTTTCATTGCCTTTAAGTGACGTCATCATTTTTTTTTTGTATCAGCCAAAACACATGGTTTTCACGGCCCAATCAGGGCCGTGGAAACCATGACGAAAATGTGACGTCATAGGCCTTTAGAAGCCTATGTCGTCTCATTTTGAAGCCAGACGCCGAGGATGAAGGACCTCCGGCGTAGAAAGAAGACCAGGGCGTGGCAGCAGACAGGAAGAAGACACCGGAAGAAGATAGAAGAAACAAGAACACAGATGAAGATGGATTAGAAGTAGAAGACCCCTGGATTGTCGTGTTTAATTATTTTAATATTTATTATTTCTGGTTTATTATTTTATGGGTTCCTGTTCGTGGATTGGTTCGTGAGTAAACAGTTCAACAGGAGTCGGTGAGTGGGTCAAGTAATGGTAAGTTAAATAAAGAAATGTATTTAATGTAACTGTGCTTTTTTGTTTCTTTTCACATGTGTTTTTTTATTGTACATCATTTCTAGCCACTGTATGTATGTATGTATGTATGTATGTCTAGAGAGATATTTACATACAGGGTAAGAAATTATATTGTTTTAAAAGCTTGCATTGCACTATTTTAAATGATTGTGGCTATGCTGCTATGCATAGATGTGTCTTCAATGTATTTTATAATTAGATAGATGTAATTTTTGGGCTTCTATGCTGTACTTTAGGTAATGGTGAGGCTTGCTTTACTATATTGTAATTGTTGTTGTCCTATTTTGTATGATGGTAACTTGTTCTCTTTAACGGTTGCTATAGTTAATTGTGTAATTGGTATGGATGCTATTTTAATTGTTTTGGGATGTAATTCATGTATGTTAATTGATTGATGGTGACTTTATTGGATTACATAGTATACTTCTTTTGATGTAATGCTATTTTATTTGAAATATTGTATTGTTAACATTGATTTGCAGCGTCTACATGTAGCTTGCATTTTATGCAGCATGTATACAATGTAAATGCAATGTTTTAAGTGGCATTTGAGACTTTGGATTGGCATTTGATGCTTTAGATTGGATGATTACATTTGATTTGTTTAGGAAATTGCATTGTATTTCATTGAGGATGTTATGGATAAGTGGTATTGCCATTGCCAGGATGGCTTAACCCCTTAATTACCTTTGCGGTTAGTACCCGAGAAGGCGATTAAGGGGTTCATTGATATGTGAATTTCATTGCAATGTATTGGCTATGTATTATTTTGGCAACGGACCACAAGGATGATGCTGGCGACGGGGCCTTCTTATTGATGAGGTCAGTAGAATTTTCTTTATTTTAATATGCTAGTTAATGTGTTTAATAATGGCCAAATAATGTATTATCCCTATCTGGATAATAGTTATTTGGCACATTATTGTACTGTATGTGTTGGGGTGGGGGGAGGGGGTATTGGCCCCAAGGGTATGTGGTAGGACTCCCTTGTAGGTAGTGGGTGAGGGTGGTTAGGCCTCAGGTGGTGGGGAGGTAGTGGGGGAGGGTACGTGGCTGATGGTGGGTTAACCCCTTAATGACTGTAGCGGTTAATAACCGCTATGGTGATTAAGGGGTTAGGGGACATTACATTGGATGTTTTTATTCTTGTGTCTGTTTTGCAGAAGCGGATGGGGCATTAGCAGGATGAAGATGAGGATGGCCTTCATCGTGGCAGCCGGACATGGGTGAGTGCTAAATGTATTTAATGTATTTATTGTTCTGTGTGTATTTTAAATGGACAACTGCACTATTATCCATTTGTGGATAATAGTAATGTTGCCCATTACTGTATTGTATGTTGTGTATTGCTATGTTTATTGGGGGCAATTGTCCCCAATAAACATACTATTATGCGTTAACCCCTTCATTGCCTTAGCGGCTATCCGCTATGGTAATGAAGCAGCATTAATGTATTTTAATAATATTGTGCGGGAGCAGGGGGTCCCCTGAGCTGAACCGCATTGATTTGTGGCTCAGAGACCCCATGCTTTCCGAATTACAGGCCCCGGTTTGGGGCATCGTTACAGTGTCGACGCCATGTTTATTGCGGGCACGTAGCGTATGGGACGCTATAAACATGGTGACGACACTGCCCACCCGATCACACATACCGGGGCCTGTAACTCGGGAAGCAGGGGGTCCCTGGTCCACAAAGCTATGCGGTTCAGCTCAGGGGACCCCCTGCTCACTGTACTGTATTATTAAAAAAATATTCATGCTGCTTCGCTACCATAGCAGATAGCCGCAAAGGTAAGGAACGAGTCTTTATTGATATGTGTGTTTTACTCATAGTGTAGATGTGCAGAGGGTCTCCGGAGCTGAACCGCTTTGGTTTTAGGTCCTGGGACCCTCTGCTTCCCGAGATACAGGCCCCTTTATGGGGTGCCGTTATCCCTCTGCTTTGTTTACATTCCGCGGTCACGTGATCGGGACCTTTAAATGCCGAGGGATACCGGCACCTCATAAAGGGGCCTGTATCTCGGGAAGCAGGGGGTCCCCGGACCTTAAACCAATGCGGTTCAGCTCCAGAGACCCCCTGCACATGTACACTATGAATAAAAATGGTTTTAAAAATAATTTTTAATGTGCCGATGTTTGCACCGAGAGAGCAGCGGATCTATCTCTGCTGCAAACACATCTCGGCAGGGGACGGCTTCTCTGCAACTTCTCGCCAGGCAGCCGTCTCGCCACCGGTTACTAGCCATTTTATCAAATGGTGGTGGCGCATTGATTCGCCAGGGATTCGCAACTTACAGCATACAGCGAGTTTAACACGCCAAAACATGGCTAATTGCTAAACTGGCTAATGCATTTTTTCGCTTCTTACTGCATGATACCCTTAAAGTTCATGTACGCTACCTGATAGTAAAAGAAGCCGCACGTTACATTTGCATGGAGATTTGCTATCTCCATGCAAGGCTATTACTGGCGATCGTACACTGAATAAATATATTTTATTTATAGTGTACATGAGCAGGGGGTCTCTGGAGTTGAACTTCATGAGATACAGGCCCCGTTATGGGGTGCCGGTATCCCCTGCACTTTAAAGCTCCCGTGTCACAAGACTGGGTTATTTACATTCTGCAGGGGATACCGGCACCCCATAAAGGGGCCTGTATCTCCTTAACTAGGGGGTCCTCGGACCTGAAACTAATGCGGCTCAGCTCAGGAGACCACTTGCACATCTACAGTAGTATTAAAACATACATAACAATAAACAATAATTCATTACCGTAGCGGCTATCCGCTATGGTAATGAAGCTGCTTTAATGTATTTTAAATAATAGTGTGCGGGAGCAGGGGTTCCCCTCACCTGAACCACATTGATTTCTGCCTCAGAGACCCCCTGCTTCCCGAGTTACAGGCCCTGGTATGGGACATCGGGTGCCAGTGCCGCTGCCATCTTTATAGCGTCCAAGACGCGACGTGGGCTCTATAAAGATGGCGTCCGCACTGGCACCGATGCCCCAAACCGGGGCCTGTAACTCGGGAAGCAGGGGGTCTCTGAGGCAGAAATCAATGTGGTTCAGCTCAGGGGACCCCCTGCTCCTGCACACTATTAATAAAAATACATTAATGAAGCTTCGTTACCTTAGCGGATAGCCGCTAATGCAATGAAGGGGTTAAGGCACATTAGCATGTTTATTGGGGACAATTGCCCCCAATAAACAACACACATCCCCCCGCCCCCTAACACATACAGTACTGTAATGGGCAAAATTACTATTATCCACATATGGATAATAATGCATTTGCCCATTTTAAATACATATAAATTACAATAAATACATTCAAAATATTTAACACTTACGTTTTACAGGCACCCACGATGAAGGCCGTCTTCATCCTCATCTTCATTCTGCCCATGCCCCTACGGTGCTGCAAAACATGCACAACCATTACAATAGCCAATGTAATGTCCCCTAACCCCTTAATCACCATAGCGGTTATTAACCGTTAGAGTCATTAAGGGGTTAACCCACCCTCACCCACCACTCGGGAGGCCTACATACCCTCCCACTCTAACCCCCCAAACCCGTGAGGCCTAACCACCCTCACCCACTACCCACAAGGGAGGCCTACCCACATACCCTGGGGCAAATACACCCCCCCCCCCAACACATACAGTACAATAATGTGCAAAATAACTATTATCCAGATATGGATAATATATTATTTGCCCATTATGAAACACATAAAACATCCACAAATCAAAACATGAATTTTTAATCTTAAAACCACCACATTGCATGTTAAAATAAATACAGCAGCCATTGCAAATATAACAAAAACAAACTGCAGCTACACAAATGTCTATGAAATGTCACACAATTGCATTGAGTGTGTACATGATGCAATTAATCTGTGCATTATATAACACTATGCAAAATATATGTAACAATAAAATACACTATGAACAATTAAAATAAAATAATGTGAAACCCTAACTCAAGCGCTAAACCTATTAATGTGTGACATACACGTGAACAAAACCAACTGTGATTAACAAGAGGTTAAAGCTGCCAAAGGTTTCCCACAAAGCAAATATCTCAATTTGCATACAGGACCATGAATATAAATGGAGGATACCTGGCGCTTAAAGAGTCACTGTGTCCTTTTGAAAACAGTCCAGTCTTTAAAGAGTGTCTCAAAGTCCAAAACTTGAAGTGGATTGCTGTAGTTTTTCTTCACTGCTGCAGCTCTTCAATACACCTGAAATTGATATAAGGGTACACCATTGCGCAGTACTACTGATGTTGGATGTTAACCCCTTACTGACAAGTTATTGTCAGTAAGGGGTTAACATCCAACATCAGTAGTACTGCGCAATGGTGTACCCTTATATCAATTTCAGGTGTATTGAAGAGCTGCAGCAGTGAAGAAAAACTACAGCAATCCATTTCAAGTTTTGGACTTTGAGACACTCTTTAAAGACTGGACTGTTTTCAAAAGGACACAGTGACTCTTTAAGCGCCAGGTATCCTCCGTTTATATTCATGACACTATGAACAATGTCCCCTAACCAGCAATGCCATCCTGAAAATCAATTAGAAAGTAACCAACATCAATACAATTAGCATCAATCAATTAATCCATTTCCTCAAACAATTAAAATACAATACAAATCAATTATACAATTCCCTATTCAATTGCTAAAGCCAAACCATTGCCAAAACAATTCTAATTTAAAGTAACCACCATCATTCTAATCTTACTACCATAAAGAAGCCTTTAGCTACATACAAATTACATTATTCACAACAATGACAAAATAAAGATGCTAAATACATTATCCATACATTAAAAGAACCTAAACATGAGCCAAACAATCAATTATTATCCCTGTATGTCTATCCATACAGATAGATAAACATAACATACAGGGGCAATAATACAGCATAAACTACAAAGCATTTACATACAAAATTCACATACAATACACCCATTCAGTGTCCGTGAATGTATTATATACATAGATACATTAACAGGCATTAAATGGGAGTGAAAAAATAAAAGACACGCATGAAAAATCATAAAAACCTGTAAAAGTAAAAATAATAAACTTTTCTTTTGTTTACTCACCATTAGATGTCCACTCTCCGAAATCCAAGTGACCCGGAAGCACAGGAACCAATCCACAGGTAAGCCATAAAATAAAAAACCATAACAAATCCACGTCTATATCTTCTTTGGGGTCTTCTGGGGTCTTCTGGGGCCTTCTTCCATCTTCTTCCATCTTCTTCCGGCTTCTTAGGCCACGCCTTTCTTCTCTTCTTAGGAGGGGAGATGTTCCCTCCTCGGCGACTAGCTTCAAAATGAGACGACATAGGCTTTTATAGGCCTATGACGTCACATTTTGGTCAAATGTTTCCCACGGTCCTGATTGGGCCGTGAAAAACATGTGATTTGGCCGATGAAAAAAAAAATGATGACGTCATTTAAAAGCAATGAAAGCACAGCCAATCAGAATGGTTTTGCTTCAATTGCCTTTAAGATTACGTCATTAAAATTAACATGGCCATCCTATCTCTGATTGGCTCTAGTAGACCATGTGACAGAGGCTTGGGGGAGAATGGATGTGACGTCTTTGAAAGCGTGTCACATGGTACTAGAGCCAATCAGAGTTGGGATGTATTTCCCACGCTCTGATTGGCTACGGTACCATGTGAGACCGGCCATGTTTCTTTTAATGACGTCATCTTAAAGGCAATTGATGCAAAGCCATCCTGATTGGCTGTGCTTTCATTGCCTTTACATGACGTCATCATTTTTTTTTTCATCGACCAAATCACATGTTTTTCACGGCCCAATCAGGACCATGGAAACATTTGCCCAAAATGTGATGTCATAGGCCTATAAAAGCCTATGTCGCCTCATTTTGAAGCTAGTCGCCGAGGAGGGAACATCTCCCCTCTTAAGAAGAGAAGAAGGGCATGGCCTAAGAAGCCGGAAGAAACCGGAAGAAGATGGAAGAAGATGGAAGATGACCCCAGAAGACCCCAGAAGACCCCAAAGAAGACACAGACGTGGATTTGTTATGGTTTTTTATTTTATGGCTTACCTGTGAATTGGTTCCTGTGCTTCCGGGTCGCATGGATTTCGGAGAGTGGACATCTAATGGTGAGTAAACAAAAGAAAAATTTATTATTTTTACTTTTTTTTTTTATAACTTGTATTTTATTGAAATATTTTTTTGCATAAGAAATACAATAAAACATACATTACATAGTTACTTTGTGCATCGTAGTAAAATAAATACAATCTTTGAAACATTGTGCTGTATATAAAGTGGGGGTTCCACGACTTTTCGCGCCCTACTGAGCCGTGGAAAATGGGGTTGAACCGGGGTTGAGGGGGGGAAAGAGGGAAAAAAAAAAAAGGGGGGGGGGAGGTGGGGAAGGGGGAGGAGGGTTAGGAAACGGCAGGGGGGATAGGGAAGGGAGGTAACTGATTACTAGATGTTGGTATCGCCGGGTCACGAGAGATACTCCAGTTGTCAGTCGTAGCATGAGTAAGCTGGTGCCTGAGTGTTGAAGTATATAAGATAGAACGGGATCTTTGAAATCGCTCACTCCTACAGGAGAACGCATCTACCATTATCAATGCCAAATTGTGTTACGCTCAACCCCGGGGATGTCTGTCTGTGCTAACCAAGGCAGCCAGACGTTTAGATAATTGTCACCAGTGTCGTTAACCAGACTCGTTAACTTTTCCATCTGGCAGATAAACCATAATCGATTCCGAATCTTTGGGATGTTTGGTATGTCGGGGCGTTTCCATAGTGCTGCGATCTCACACCTCGTTGCAATTGCAAAATGAGAAATTAATTTATTTTGGGATTTTGTTAAATCTTTTAGAGGTCTGTTCAGGAGGAACAGCCAAGGGTCTGGGGGAATAGTGAGGTCAAAAATCCTCTGTATCCAATTTCTAATCTTGTCCCATATTTGGGCTATTCGTGGGCAAGACCACAGCATATGTAACAAGTCGGCCGTTCCACCGCACTGTTTGGGGCATAGGGGGGAGGAACCTGGCACGAACTTAGATAATTTGAGTGGGGTGAGGTACCACCTCATGAGTACTTTATATGCGTTCTCCTTTAGTGTGGTGCAAATAGAGCTTTTGGCTGTGGCTAAAAATATGGTGTTCCAATCGTCCTCCTCTAGAATCTCTCCTAGGTCCGTCTCCCATTGGTTTCTAAAAGCAGGGGTGTGTTGGTGTGATGCTGAGAGATCGACTACTTCTTTATATATCGTTGATATAAGTCCCTTAGTGTCGGTTTCTGCCCGACAGAGCTTTTCGAATTTAGTCAGGTGGGGGTATGGGGCCAATTTGTTGTAGAATGCTCTTATCTGGAGATATTTAAAGAATTCTGAGTGGGGGATATTTTGTTCTGATCTGATGTGTTCGAATGTTTTAATTTTAAGATCAAAACCCTCCAGGTCCTTGATCCTATTGTATCCTTTTGATCTCCATACTGAACAATTACTGCCTATTAGACCAGGTGCGAACCTCGGATTATTCCATATGGGGGACATTAGGGAGTTAACTGATGTAAGAGAGTTCTTAATTTTGGAAGCTTCCCAGATCGACAACGAGTTAGTAATTGAGGTGAGCGGCAGATCTATGTGTTTTCTTGAGTTTTTAGGTTGCCAAATTAAACTGCTAAGGTCCAATGGGGAACTAGCAGCACCTTCCAACTCCACCCATCTTTTCAATTTAGGGTCGGAGTGCCATTGTATAATATGACTTAATTGAGCCGCTTTATAATACGATAACAGGCAGGGTACCGCCAAGCCTCCCGCTAACACAGATCTTTTCATATTTATTTTATTGACTCTCGGTTTTTTCCCCTTCCAGATGAATTTGGATATTTCAGACTGAAGTGAGAGTATATCCTTCAGTCTGAGTGGCACTGGCAGGGTTTGGAAGAGGTATGGATACGGGGTAGTAGGTTCATTTTGATGCTATGTATCCTACCTATCCATGAAATTTGCTTGGAGGCCCATCTGGAGAGGTCTTTTTTTAAGGAACGAATTAGGTTGGGATAATTTGCGGAATAGATATTTTTAGCGTTTTTTGTAATTTGAATACCTAGGTATTTTATGGATTTCTTTTGCCAATTAAACTGGAAGTTGAGCTTTAACAATTTCTCGGTGTGACTAGGGAGATTAATGTTTAGAGCTTCTGATTTGGATTGGTTGATTTTGAATCCAGAGACTTTGGAAAATCTGTCAAGTAGGTCAAATAGGTTTGGGAGGGAAGTGAGGGGCTTTGAAATTATTAATAAGATATCATCTGCGTACAGGGCCGCCTTATGAGTTTGTGAATATACGTTTAACCCTGAGATATCTGGGTTGTCTCGGATGTGTGCCGCCAGAGGTTCAATACATAGGGCAAACAGGAGAGGGGATAAAGGGCACCCCTGTCTCGTGCCGCTCTGAATCTGGAATGGGAGAGAGGGGAAACCCTGATGTATAACCTTGGCTGTTGGGCCTGAGTATAGAGACATAATTGCTCTGCTCACCTGATCCCCGAATCCAAATGCTGCGAGCGTTTCCTTAAGATATGGCCAGTCAATCCTATCAAAGGCTTTTTCTGCATCCAGACTTAATAGCATACTTTGGGTGTTATTTTTATTTGCCAATTCTAGCAGATCAATAAATCGTCGGGTATTATCCGCTGCCTGCCTTCCTTTTATGAAGCCGACTTGATCTGGGTGTATTAGTCTGGGTAGGATTGTACTCAATCTGTTGGCCAGGAGTTTAGCGAATAATTTGATATCCGTATTGATTAATGATATAGGTCTATAACTTGTACAATGCAACGGATCTTTCCCAGGCTTATGTATGAGAGATATAGACGCCCGCAGCATATCTCCGGGGATTGGGGCTCCCGCTAAGATAGCGTTGAACATGTGGAGCAGCCTTGGGGCAAGTAATTCTGAGAATTTCTTATAGTAGAGCCCTGAAAAGCCATCCGGACCTGCTGCCTTTGAAGATTTGAGTTCTTTGATAGCCTGTGACACTTCTTCCAATGTGAAGTCAGTACACAGCTTGTTGCTTTCGCTCTCTGTTAATCTCTCTAGTTTTGAGCTGGCTAAGAAATCTCTTAGAGCCTTGCTCGTTTTGCTGTTATGTGCCACTTTCTTCCCATCATATAAGGAGCCATAGAAAGAGCCAAATTATTCTACTATCTTTTGGGGGTTGGATGTGTGGATGTCAGATTTTAAGCGTAAAGCTTGGATATTAAACTTAGATTGTCTATCTTTTAGCGCACGGGCTAGCATCGTATCCGGCCTGTTAGCTTTTTCATAAAACTTCCTCTTTGACCAGCTTAGTGAGTTGTCGGCCCTGGAAGTTAATAACATGTTTAGTTCAATTTTGGTATCTTTTAATGTCTGAAGTGTTTGTTTGTTTCGGTGAGACTTGTGAGATACTAGTAGAGAGTGGAGTTTGTCTTGGAGAATAATAATTTTAGCGTCTCTCTCCCGTTTTCTTTTAGCGGTGATGCTGATTAGTAGACCCCTCAGTGTCGCTTTGTGAGCTTCCCAAAGAGTAATATGGGATTCCACAGAGCCTGTGTTAAGTTTAAAGAATTGATCAATATCTTGACCTATAGCATCACAGAGTGCGGGTATCTTTAGGATTGATTCATTTAGTTTCCAGTTCGCCCCTGGTCTAAAGGCCTGAATTTTAGTGCACCGTAGCTCTATAGGTGCATGGTCGGACCATGAAATATCATGGATCTCAGAACGAGCGACCATAGGGACCAGTTGACCCGAAATGAAGAAGTAGTCGATTCTGCTATATGTTGTGTGTGGATGGGAGTAAAAAGTATAATCCTTACTCGTCGGATGTGTCTCTCTCCAAATGTCCAGTAATTGGTTGTCTTTTAGGTTTTTAAGTAGGGAGGAGTGAGCTTTTTTGTTGTCTGAGTCCTTTCCCCCTGATCTATCTAGGGAAGCTTGTATTACTATATTGAAATCACCTGCGAGGATTATGCTGCCTTGGGATATTGAGCGCAGAATTCGGAAAAATGTATTGAAGAATGCAGCATCTTGTACACATGGGGCATATAAGGATGCTAAGGTGATATGTTGTTCGTGTATAGTACCTACAAGGATTAGAAAACGTCCTTCCGCGTCTTTTTTCACTGTTTTGGCTACGAATGGAGTTTTATTGCTAAAGATTATAGCTACACCGCCTTTTTTGGTGGGCGCCGAAGCTGTATAGAACTGGGAGAAGCCCTTGTCTAGGAAATTAGGTGTATTGTTTTTACTAAAGTGTGTCTCCTGGAGGAGCAATATTTCAGCCTGTTTTCGTCTATAATCAGAGAAGGCTAGTCTTCTTTTAATTGGGCTATTAAAGCCTTTAACGTTGTGTGAGATTAAGTTTAATGCCATTGTGCAATAGGGAGGAGGTACGATGTGTCGTATGATGGGTACTTACTGTTATCAATGCCCGAAGTGGTCTTAGCTTTGACTTTTTCTGCCCGCGTCTGGAGCGTGACCCTTGGATCCTTGAGTCTTAGGAGTGTGGTTGGGGGGGGGAGGGGGTGGGGAGAGGTTGAACATACTGGGAAAGCTACATGGGGGAAAGAGCAAAATAAATTAAGTAATGTGCAACATATGCAAAGTAAAAAAAGGTAGGGGAAAAAAGGGAAGACAAGAGCTCGCCTCGGGGGCCCCCGAGGACGGCTCCTGCACCTAGAGGGAGGGACTTCAGGTCTCATCACCTGGATGAGCCTGCCTCCAAAAATGGAGTCAGATCTCCCTAGGTCTTGAGGTTGGTCCCGTAAACTAGGGGACCAGGTTAGAGAAGGCATATGCCACGACGAGGCTGGGCCCGCCGGCACTCCTCTATTGGAAAAACAAATCAAACTTGCGGCAAATAGCTCGAACATATTAAACAGGTATTAAACAGATTATATACCCTAAACTGTGAACTGTAAGTACAGAATTTTGGCTCTTTCTGTAGGTGAGTATAAAGCGTATTGCGAAAACCGCCCAGATCCCGCCAGAGTCTTTGAGCCCAGACCTCCTACAGCTATGATTAATCCCGATTGGGAGAGTAGCCTAGGTAACTGGAGAATGTATTAAAGTATATTGTCTGTCATCTGGCTCCGCCTAAGTATACATAAACCTACCGCTGGATAAACAAGCATGTGTATACATACTAAAGTATGGGGGAACGAATGTGAGGGAGGACACCTAAGGACTGAATATAGTGATAGCTGCTTATTGTGGGATCAGTACAGATAGTAAAATTTCCTGCAATAGAAAATGTAGTTATTGTGTAAGTAATGAGTTAAGGATTGGATTATATATTTTGAAAGCCTTGGGGAGTATATTTCCTGAAGAGATTCCCAACCCATCTGCGATGCAGTCGAAGAGAGAGTGTGCCTCCTCGTATCTCTCCCTGCTAGGTAAAAGCCAGATGTTTCGGCTATATTGTGGTGATGAGCCAGAATCAAAGTATATATCTATACATATATATGTGCATAAATGCACTCTTATATGCACACATACATACGTACATACATATCCACATATATACATCACACACATCACACATATCCCCGATCATACAAACTCACACATATATACATACATCTGTACATATATATTCATACATAGGCACACCTACACATATACATATATACTCACACATACATACACATACAGACATATAAACGCATATATACGCTCATGTACATACATATATATATATACATATCCATACATGCACACATACACACATACACAGGTATATATATACTCACACATACATATAAACACATATGTGCACATATACATACACACGCACATATATATAAACACATATACTCATATATACACACATATATACATATGCATAAACATACACGTGCACACATACATACATACATACGCACATATACATAAACATATATACTCATACATATACATATACATACATATGTACAAATGCATACATACCCACGCACTCATACTTATATACGAACACATATATACATACACCCATATACACTCATATGTATATAACTATGTAATGTATTAGATTATTAGTTTATTAGTTTGTTAGTGTGTGGTGTACAGTGTAGGTGTAAGTGAGGTGGATACTGGGGAGAATGCCGCTATGTTGAATTTCTTCTTCTCTCTGCTCGTCTGGCATCCGGCTTCCTCCTTTCAGCTTGGGCTCTTCCTGCATCCGGGTCCTCGATGACGTCAGCGGCATCCAGCGGCGGCCATCTTGGTGGTGGCGTCGGATCTCTTAAGGAAACTCCGATCTCGCGAGACCTCGATGACGTCAGCGGCAGCCATCTTGGTGGTGGCGTCGGATCCCTTAAGGAGACTCGAATCTCGCGAATCCTCGGTGACGTCAGCGGCATCCAGCGGCAGCCATCTTGGTGGTGGCGTCTGATCACTCAAGGGAACTCTGATCCCGCGAGAGGGAGCAGCGCGACGGCGACGTCATACCTGGTTTTGCGCCATCCTCACTGCAGCTCCCGCGCCGGACCAGGGAGGACCAGGGAAAGATGGCTGCCGCTCGAAGGTGGTGTGCGGCTCAGCTCCAGGCGGCGATCAGGATTTTGAGAGCGTAGGTAGGTCGGGACAGCGGCGGGGAGGGGTATTCTGCGCCAACAGTTCAGTATTTGTATCAGAAATCAGGGAAGCTGGTTTATTCTGATCCTGATGCCTCAGGGGCAGTCATCCCTTTAGGTTTGTTGGTTCCCACTTTGGACCAGGAGGGGCTGGTAGATGTGGAAGGGGAGTTTGGTAATGGGGAACCCGGTGTGCTTCGGGTGGTTCTGGGGATGCCTAATTTGGTTAGGAAACTCTCCCCATCCTCCGGATTCTTTAGTGTATGGGCTACTCCGTTCTTGATGCTAAGAAGGGCACAGGGAAACAGCCACCTATATTTAATGTTGTTGTCTCTCATTACACGTGTGGTGGGGGCCAGGGCTTTTCTCTTCAAAAGGGTAGCTGGGGCTAGGTCTTGGTATACCTGAAGCTTAACTCCTTCAAACTCCAATGACCTGGCCTCTCGGGCAATTCTGCACACTTCTTCCTTTGTGCGGAAGTGGTGAAATCTGGTGACAATATCCCTGGGGGGTCCCCGCTCTGCGGTTTCCCACGGAGAGCTCTGTGGCAGCGGTCTAGCCTTAACTCTGCCTCCTGTTTGTCCGGGAAGAGGTGCTCTATCCACCTGTGGGTGAAATCTTCTGGGTTATTGATGCTTTCTGGCACTCCACGTAATCTAATGTTGCATCTCCTGTCACGATTCTCTGCGTCTTCTGCTTTATCCTCCAGGAACTTAACTTTGTCAGTCAGAGAGGATATTTGTTCTTGTGTATGGGAGATGGCAGCCATTGATTCATCAGCCTTTGTTTCAAGAGTGTCAGTTCTTTCACCCAGGGCATCAATGTCTTTCCTGAGGGCCCAAAGTTCAGATTTGAAAAACTTTTTCATATGTGAACAGAATTCTTTTAAGTCCTTTCTTAAGTCCTTTCTGCGAACCACTTCTTCATCTCCTTCATCTTCCGTGAAGGGATCTGCCTCTGGGTCATCCATAGCAGGGTGGGGGGGAGACACCATTTTATTCTGCTTATCTGCTGGGGGCACTGCTTTCCGCTTGAAATATGTAGAAACTGGCTGGCTTTTGGTGCGGGCAGTTCTGCCTGAGGCCATCTCTGCAGGTTTATAAAACTTTTGCTGTATAGTGAACCGGGGAGTGATTGAAATTGCCGCTTTTATTATGTTTAAGAATGCCGACGGGTGAGGAGCTCTGGGATCAGGACTCCATTCACCTCGGTGTAGCTCCGCCTCCTCTCATTATTTTTACTTTTACAGGTTTTTATGATTTTTCATGCGTGTCTTTTATTTTTTCACTCCCATTTAATGCCCGTTAATGTATCTATGTATATAATACATTCACGGACACTGAATGGGTGTATTGTATGTGAATTTTGTATGTAAATGCTTTGTAGTTTATGCTGTATTATTGCCACTGTATGTTATGTTTATCTATCTGTATGGATAGACATACAGGGATAATAATTGATTGTTTGGCCCATGTTTAAGTTCTTTTCATGTATGGATAATGTATTTAGCATCTTTATTTTGTCATTGTTGTGAATAATGTAATTTGTATGTAGCTAAAGGCTTCTTTATGGTAGTAAGATTAGAATGATGGTGGTTACTTTAAATTAGAATTGTTTTGGCAATGGTTTAGGCTTTAGGAATTGAATAGGGAATTGTATAATTGATTTGTATTGTATTTTAATTGTTTGAGGAAATGGATTAATTGATTGATGCTAATTGTATTGAGGTTGGTTACTTTCTAATTGATTTTCAGGGTGGCATTGCTGGTTAGGGGACATTGTTCATAGTGTATTTTATTGTTACATATATTTTGCATAGTGTTATATGATGCACAGATTAATTGCATCATGTACACACTCATTGCAATTGTGTGACATTTCATAGACATTTGTGTAGCTGCAGTTTGTTTTTTTTATATTTGCAATGGCTGCTGTATTTATTTTAACATGCAATGTGGTGGTTTTAAGATTAAAAATTCATGTTTTGATTTGTGGATGTTTTATGTGTTTCATAATGGGCAAATAATATATTATCCATATCTGGATAATAGTTATTTTGCACATTATTGTACTGTAGGTGTTGGGGGGGGGATGTATGTATTGAATGTATTGGCCAGGTTTATTTATTTTACATTCAGGGTTGGTTCCTCGGTTCTGCGTGAGACCTTTGGAGACCACCTGCGGTTTCCTCGGGTATCTCACGGGTATCAGGCTGGTAGTTCCACGGGTGACACCTCCGGGGATGAAGCGGTGGTCCCACATCTGTGGGGGCACCACAGACCCGTAGTCTGCGGGGAAGAACCGGTGGTCCCACATCTGTGGGGGCACCACGGACCCGTAGGTGCGGGGATGAAGCGGTGGTCCCACATCCGTGGGGGCACCGCGGACCCATAGTGAGCACTCGTGAGTTCCCCAGACCCCCTTGAGAACCACCCGAGGCCCCGCAGACACCTGTGGGTCTGACCCGGGGCTCCCAGACATCCGCAGGCTTACCGTGGGGACCCAATTGTGGCCCACAGTGACCCAAAGAGACCACCTGGGGGCCATGGCACTTGGCAGGACCCCCCAACAGGCCTGAAGAACCTGTGTGAAACAAGTTGCTGGTACCCTGTAGGTCTGTCAGGTGACCCGCCAGCCCGCCGGGGACTCGCATGGGGCTGGGGTATGAACCCTGTATGTAAAAGAATAAATCATGTATTTATGGGGGGGCACAGGGGGTGGGTTATGTATTTAATAAATAGAATGATGTTTAATGTGGGGCTGTGTATTGTTTTTATTGTGGGTACTGGCGGTGGGGGAATGGGGTATTGGCCCCAAGGGTATGTGGGTAGGTCTCCCTTGTGCGTAGTGGGTGAGGGTGGTTAGGCCTCACAGGGTGGGGGGTTAGTGTGGGAGGGTATGTAGGCCTCCCGAATGGTGGGTGAGGGTGGGTTAACCCCTTAATGCCTGTAGCGGTTAATAACCGCTACGGTGATTAAGGGGTTAGGGAACATTACATTGGCTATTGGGATTGTTGTGCATGTTTTGCAGCATCGGAGGGGGCATGGGCAGGATGAAGATGAGGATGAAGACGGCCTTCATCGTGGATGCCTGTAAAAGGTAAGTGTAATATGTTTTTACTGTATTTATTGTAATTTATATGTATTCAAAATGGGCAAATGCATTATTATCCATATGTGGATAATAGTAATTTTGCACATTACTGTATAGTATGTGTTAGGGGAGTGTATTTATTTATAAATATTGTTTATTTTTTTTGGAGGCACAACATTGGTACCCAAGGACTTCCGTGGGGACCCCCGGACTCCTGTGGGGACCCCCGCTTGGTGAGCCGGGGACACCCGGACCCCCGCGGGGTCAGCCGGGGACACCCGCCGGCCTGTTGTATTGGTGTTGCGCATGCAAAAAGATAAACAAATAATTTTTTCTATGTCCTGCTTTTTTATCACCAGCCTTTAGCTGGTGAGCTTTATTCAGCGCAACTTTCACGTACGATCAGTTTGCGTTGCTTAGTGAATCCCGCAGAAGGGCAGGATTCAGCGCAAACAGTTGATCGTACGATCAAATTTGGACTTAGAAATTTTTTCATGGAAAAGCCCGTTTTAGAGCGCAAAGTGCCTGTTTGCGCGGCTTAGTGAATCGCGCTCGGCGGAACTTCACATTCTAAGAGCACTTTGCGCTCTTAAAACTACTTATCACTGCTTAGTGCAAAGCCCCCTATGTGTTTAGAAAAGTAACTCTGAGATTGTAAAATAAGCATTATTCGGTTCAACTTTATAAACATTTTCTTATAGGAAGGTCTATGAGCGCTGAAACTGAACATGCACGTCTTTTCACTCAAAGCTAAGAAAAGAACAGGCACAATTGTGAAATATTTTTATTTCTGACATTGTGAATAATGGTATATGTTTTGTCTGGGGTTTATGCACTGTATTTGTGGATTTCCAAATCCGTGGTTCCAAGAGGCCCTGTGGCTACCAAGCCTTGCGCCACTGAGTCTGCTCGGGTCCCGGAGTTGAAAGTCACAGACATTGACAAGGTGTTAAAGCCATTTGGGCAGAGGAGTTAGACTCAATTACTCTCCTCATGGCATGAATGGAAGTCATCAGGCTATGTTTGCCCAGACCTTGAGACGCCTAACTCCACAGGTGGCTTCTGACTCACATGTGGCAGAGGTGCCAAGTTGGTGACACTGAGTCTGGGGTTT
This sequence comes from Ascaphus truei, assembly GCF_040206685.1. Lineage (NCBI taxonomy): Eukaryota > Metazoa > Chordata > Amphibia > Anura > Ascaphidae > Ascaphus > Ascaphus truei. The sequence continues at coordinate 212,445,115 of NC_134484.1, read as the reverse complement.
GGCCACCAAGTGTAAAATACCCATACTTTACACCGGTATCTGGCTCTCACAATATCCCAGCCATCCTAACACCTAGAATTGCTGAGGCTTTTCAACTCCGGACTTCTCATAGACATTGAGGCACCAACTATACAGGGTGTCTTTGAAATCAACAGTATAACACAGTTTATTAATACAGTTAATTCTGCTTGTGCCACTAATATAAACTTTATATGTGTGTGCATGGTTTCTTTATTCCTCACTGCACTCCAAAAATTAGAGTGCTAGCTTATTCCGATCACGAGTTAGCTTATTTAATTGAACAGGCTATGATGTGGTTTGCGGTTTAACTCAATTCTCACGTCAATTGACTTTCCTCTTTCAATTTATGACGTTAACAAGGTAGCGGATACATTTTGACAGAAACCACTTCAGCTAGACCGCAAACCACTTACTTACTTAACCTTGCAGTTGTGAGGTCGAAAGCTAAGAAAAGATCCCTATACTTTCAACGTGGGCACACATACATAGCCACACGTCTTCAATCAGCGCTTGGTTTAGCGCTCACAGCTCTCTCTTGTGTCTCAAAACCAATTGAACAGTTTATATACATTCCTATTACTGCAGCTAGGCAATGAGCTGCAAAATGGGGACAAGAAAGATGGTGTAGGGGAAAACATACCAGTGGGGTGCACATACAGTTAACCCCTTCAGTCCCAATGCAATTTAGGGTTAATCAGCCGGGTATAATGCCTTTATTAATTGCCTGATTAACTGCCACATATACTATAAGAAAGGCAGCAGCCAATCTGGACCTCAGATTCTAAACTCCAAGACAGCAGGGGCAAATTCAAAATCTCCAAAAGATGCTCTTGGAGAAATAGATGCGAGCCAGCTTCAAAAATTCCAAGGCAAGACATTTTCTAAGTCCCACTTTTCGGGGCTAAGTTCTGAAAAGAGAATGTAGTGGTCGCGGCTAGAACTTCATGCCAAAAAGAGAGCATCAGGACATTTGGTTCTATCTCCCGTTCAAGGGATTTTGGCATCTCAAGAAAAGATACAGCGGTGGCGTCTGGTAACTCATGCCAATTTGAGTTCCAAGACTTTGTGGGCTGAACCCCGGTAACCTAAAGATATTGTTTTATGGACTGGGTTATTTTTTTTAGCCCAGATACCACAGGAAGTGCTTTTTCCATTGTATATTGTAATCCATTGTGTGTATGTCTGTTTCCAAGGAATAAATTACAATATATTTTACCTCCTTACTTTGCTCAATGTTATGATCCCGGTTTAAAAGGTGTAAATACCTTGTCTCCCATGACACTTACTTACATAGATAACATGAGTTTCCTTTTTCAGTCACAGCAGTTGGTAAAGATTAACAATACGTTTAGTAATTGTAAAGAACGTTAATGAATGTCTAATAACAAACATATGAAAGAAAGTTATATTATAACCAAACGGAGAGAGACGTCATTAGCACACATTTATTTTGCATTGAAGCAGATGATAGCATTAAATTTACAGTAGAGGCAACGCTTATTCTAACATTTGCCTTAAACTAGCTGGGTTACATTCAGGGTATGTGCTGGGTATGTTCTGGGCTAGTTTGAGGCACGTTTAAGGCATATCTGCATTGACTAACGACCTATAGGATTAACACAGCAGAGATCCCTGGCATTCCAATTCAGTTTGAATGGGACTGCCACTGACCCCCGCTGTTAATCTGATAGGCCATTAATCAATGCAAAAATGCTGGGGCTAGTTTAAGGACATGTATTCAGAATGTACCTGGGTGTACCTGGGTCTTTTGGGGAATTGCCACTGGTTTTTGTTAGAATAATCGCTGCCTCTACTGTAGCTGTATGATAAACTATTTTATATGTATTTTAAGAGAAGACAAACCTGTTAATACTCTATATTTTTACTTACTGCACTTTTTTGTACTAGTTCTGAATCTTAGATGTTAATGTAAATTACAGGCTTCTGTGCATAATTACATGCAATGAAAGGGTTACTTTAAGTGGGATGTGAATTAGTAATACTATTTGACTTTGTATAGCTAACTCCAGTCCTCAAGACCTACCAACAGGTCAGGTTTAAAGGATATCCCGGATTCAGTAGTGGTGGCTCAATCAGTGGCTCAGTACTAAGTGGAGATATTTTTATGCTGCTTTCCCTATCGGTGCCATAACCGGAAGTCAACATATTCATTTTTAAACAAATGTATTCTTAAAGTATCATATATTTGTTAATTTGTTTATGGGTACATGCCTTAAGCTGCTTAGTATTATTTTGTGAATTAATGATTTATCAGTGTCAGTTTATAAAATGTAAAATACATGCTTGTGTTAAATCTAATGTGTTTTTATCTGATGTACAGTAGATATATACTCCTGAAGACTCATTCCGTTTGAGCACAGGTTTAACCAACCCCACACTGAGGAAACCCATTAAGGTTGAAACAATCTGTCTGTGGGTGGGTTTCCTGGCTATGCATTTAACCCTGGCTGTGCTCAAAGCTGTGACCATGCAGCAAGTTTAAGCCTATAGGGAACCATGTTTTGGTTTTGAAGCAAAAGTGGCACTGTGTGCTCATTTGCTGTGGAGGGTTTTGTCACTTTTTTTACCCACCATAACTTAACTAAATATGGTAAAACTTATCCCTTGCTTCATTTTTTGCATAGGCAGTATAACCAACCCCACACTGAGGAGACCAACTCAACTGTGGTAAGTAACACAGATCAAGAAGCTTTCTAAATGTGCGACAATATACTCAACAAGAGAACTTGGAGAAATGAGGCTCAAGCCTCGGTATCCAATATCACCACTGACAGATTGAATCTGTCAGTCAGAACAGGACAGACCCATTAAGGTCAAAACAGTCTGTCTGTGGGTGGGTTTGCTGGCTATGCATCTTAATCCTGGCTGTGCTCAAAGCTTTGACAATGCAGCAAGCTTAAGCCTAATGGGAACGATGGTTATGGCTTTGTAGCAAAAGGTGGCACTGTTTTCTCATTTGCATGTCATTTCCCAGAATCCCTTGCTGCAGTGGAAGTTCTGTATGCTGGGTGATAATGGGGAAAGGCGGGGTTGCAGACCTGTCTAAGACATGCAAATGAGCATACAGTAATACTGTATTTCCATTATATATATATAATTAGGCAGCTAGTGTCTATTTAAGCTACAAAAAACTGCAGTAGTTAAATGGCATGGTTAAATCCACTTTTGTTAAATTGATTTATGTTTCATATTTTTTCAGGCAATTACATTAAACAATTTCATTTTCAGAATAAATGACTGATTACAAATAATAAGACCTGCAACATAGATCAAATTGACAAGGAAGTTAAGTATATTACTTTGTTCCATTTCAGACATTTGCAGTATTACTTAGTCCTATAGGGGTTCCTTATGTACCGTATGGAGAATTTACACTATACTTTGAAAATGATATCCAAATGTGTAAACTTTTGCAGACAGTTTTCTTAAGGGGAAAAGGGATTCAATGTTTACATCTTTTTTTCTTTATTGAAAATGCTTGATAATGTAATTGATACTCTAGTAATCTTTTTTTTCTATGCTGATGATTTTAGTAATGCAAGTAAGGCAAAGCTAGTATAATAAGCCAAATATCATACATATTCAAATATGCCTAATAAGTACATGCAAATCCTAGAAATTATGCAATTGAGCAAACTATTTTTGTCATTGCAAATTTATATTTTTAAGAATGATTCAATATACAGTACTTACCCATTTCAGACATTTCAGGAACACTTGCATTATACATTTCTTTTGGGAATGTTGGTTCATTATCATTAATGTCATGGATTTTTATGGCAAATTCAGATTCAGGCTCCATTTGTCTGCCAGTCCTTTTATCTATAGCCTTGGCACGTAGCACATAAATGGACTTTTCTTCGCTATCCAATTTCTTTCCAGCATGAATATCTCCAGTATTTTCATCTGTAATGAATATATTGCCAGCTCCATATCCTGATAATATATATTTTAAATTTCCATCTCCCTTATCCTGGTCAGTATGTAGCTAAAGAGAGAGGTAAGAAAAATAGGAAAACAAATCCATAAATGTATTGGTCTAACCAATCAAATCTCATAAATAACTCTGTTTTAATCTAAAGTATAATTGGAGTTTTCTTTTGTCTTTCTTCTGGAAAAAAAATACATATTTAACAGTGACGCTACATGTTTCTCTCTAAAATCCATAAGCTTAAGATACATAAGAAGATAATGCATACATTTATAAATCCTTGAATGATTACAAAAATGAAAAATGTTATGTGTTTTAAATGTTCCTGTTTAGACCAATAAGGCTACATTTGTAGTTATTGGTTAGTTTATTTGAAGCTCAATTTATAAAACAAACAAATGATTTTAAGTTTGTTAATTAAATAATGTTAACCCTCCTACCACCCATGTAACATGGTGTAAAAGTATTAATTCATAATTTGTAATTGTCAGCATCCTTTAAAGTGAATGTAATGGAAATGGCAGAAAGTATTTAGTATTTTAATAAGTCTCGCATATGAGAGGTTAATGTTGGTTACAAATTGTTTATAATACAAGAATAGTTGTTATTGTGTGTTAAACCCCTGACAAGGTCTGTGTTTTATAGGACTGCTGGCATCTAGGGATAACGGATATCTGGTATAGTAAGTGGGAGGATTGAAATATACTGTAGCTGTCCTGACACTAGAATAAACATAAAACTTTTAAATTTACTTTGAAATGCATTCTAAAGGATGATCTGTGAAATATCAGGGGGTGACAACCAATATACAGTAAGTGTAGCACTGTTTCCCTGTGAACACAGAAGCTACTACTGCTGTATGTACCTGTATGGCTTGCAGGAGCCTAAGCCTCCGCACTGAGAGCCTAGGGTATATATGTATATTCGCAATCTCGTAGTGCAATGCCTCCATTTCAGAGGGATCCCGACATAGCGGGAGGGGCCCCTGACTGGACACAACCCGATAACACACAGTTGATATATTGAAGCAAGAATAAACTTTACTGTACATATATCTGTAACGGGTTTCCCCCCCCCCCCAAATCTCACATTGGCCGGGTAGTCTAACCAACCCCCATTACTTGTTCGTGTTTGGTGGTGCACCTGTAGGCAACAGGACTCCTGAGTCTCCCGCTTGATGGTATTAGGGGATGTCTTCAGGACAGGTAGCTGAGGTAGTGGGTGTGAGTTCAACTTACATCATGTGCAGCGCCTCCACCTCATCAGGATCTATGCATCCGCAGGGAGATGGTCCTGGTGAGGAACTCCTTCTTGGTGGTGACTGCCACTGCTGAGTAATCTCACACTCACACAGTGGGGGTTTCATTAACAAGGTCATCTTTATTGTAGATTGGGATGTAGCAGACTTCCCCATGCAGCTGCCGGCTCTAGCCGTACATCTCTTTGTGCTGTCACTTTGCCAGGTACGCCCTCCCGTATTGAAGTGGGATTCCCCCTTCTCCTAGGGAGACCATCTCTGTGCCAGGTCCCTGGACACAGAGTGCTTAGACAGGCTTGATTGGTCAACCTGTACCGCTAGTTACTGCACTAGGGTCACAAAGTGTTCCTAAAATCCCTTATGCAGGAAAATACAAGTTACCAGCTACTTCACATATCTGCTGGAACCACCACACTAACTGACAGTGTTGTGCCTTATATACTTCAGGAGGCAGGCGCATCTCTGATGTCACTATCCAGGGACTCAGAGCATACAGCCACTCCCCTTCATACATAGGGCACCTCACCAGGGTGTGAGGGAAAACCTCCATAACTACTGCTGGCATACCTGTACTTATCAGGACTTACTGCCAACAGAGAGGAAAGTAGTATACCATTATTATGCATGGCTATATATCGTATACTCTATAAGTCCCAACAGTCATTCACTCCCACTTGTGAATGTATACCCCTTGCCCACCACAGTGTACCCCACACCGTGTCCACAGTATAACCCTTGTCCGGTGGCCAGGGCTGCCACTATGTGTGAGTACTCAGTAGTTGGTGCACGTGTAACACTGCCCAGTGCGGCGGCACCTGGGCGTTCAAAGGATCCGAAAAGGATCCGACGACCTCCTGGGCGATGTCCAGTTCCACCAGTGTGGTGCTTGGTCAGGGCCGTCACCTGAGTATAGTTCCGCTCTCTCTGCGGAGTAGGCCTGATCCCAAGCCTCTTGGTAGGAAGCACAGCGTCCGCTGTGTCCCTGACTATCACTGTATACACTAATGGGACAGGGTCCCTAACCTAGGGCAAGTCATTGAAGCACCACAACCTTATTGTGTGGCTCAGGGCCTAACTGGGGCCTAGGGGGCTGCTGGCCTAGAGCAGAGGGTCACTGACCCCTGCACCCTCACCCCTAGTCTCTCCTGGCGCCGACTGAAGTAGCGTGGGCTGAGTGCGCGAAAGTCTATCTGGTAGCAGGAGAATCTGGCCTTCCGATTGGCCCCCTGACGTCACATGGGGTGTCCTAAGGCTCATGGGACATGTAGTCCCTGCTCAGAGCCTTCTCCTTATTGGCGGGGGTCTCGCACGCTTCTAACTGCGCATGCATGACCTGACTTAGTGCCTCCCATTGCTCCATTACACTGCGCAGGCACGCGCACACTCTAAGATGGCGGCACCCTCTGAGGTAGCCGCCAGTGCCCCTGGTGATGCACTCGCCACTCCTCTACCACCCGACATCTCCAGACGCGTGCACGGCGCGCACACTCGCCCTCTCCTCAACCGCTACCGGCCGCCCTACCCAACCGCAGCGGAGGTGAGTACCGGGAGGGGGTGCCGACGCACAGAGGGGGACCTGGCTACATCCTCCCCCTGGTAAATCCCCAACAACCTCGCTTGGGTCACAGACTTATGCAACTATTTACAGCAGTTACATAATGAAAATTGCACGACATCATTATATAATAAAACTGCAGCAATTAAATACAATCTTACACAATATCAACTCTATATCAGATTGCACATTTCACTGAATATCACTATTACCGACAGCACTTTACTGCGAGCCCGCTGCTGAGCCTCATAATGGGGTGCCCCAATTTGATCACAGGTTACCCGGTTTGGAGGGTACCTTACTCTTTGGCTCCTGCGGAGCTGTTCTTCAGCAACTCCCTTGGGGGAGTAAAAAGTACAGTCCTGAGGCTCAGTCTCTTTCCTTGAGTGGAGAAATGTCTCTGGACAGTCTCTGTTTGGTGCGAAGCACGGGCTTCGTGGATCCTGAGGTTGGCTCGCGGGAGCCACCTTAGTAGGCGATTTCCAACTGAGCCCTTTACCTGTAGCTCCTCCGGGAGATGCCCCTTGAGTTGGAGGGTCCCTTTGAGAGGGTCCTTCCATAGGATCCTCAAGATTAGTGTTATTTACAGTCTCTGAACCAACCTGAGGAATCCATCTCACAATTCATGGGTGTTGCCATTATTTCAGGTTCATCATCTCCTATTTGTGGGATGGGGAGCAGATGATTTCGGTGACAGACCCATACCCGGCCTTCAGTGTCTTTGATACGATAGACCGGGAGGCTAGGCATCTGTGACTCTACTTCGTACACACCATCTCTCTAACGATCAGCTAGCTTGTGCTTCCCTGGGACTCCCAGATTTAGGAGCAACACTGCGTCTCCAGGACGGAGTTCCCGAAATTTGACTTTATGATCATAACGTCTCTTATTGTCAGCATTTAATTTGGCAGTAGACTTCTCGGCTTCTTGATAAGCCTGTTGCAGACTGGAGTGGAGTCTTTGCATGTATTTGAAATGGGTAGCATTGTGTATCCCATCCGTCGAAACTCGAAGACGTACATCTACTAGCAGTCTCGCCTCTCGCCCAAATATAAGAAAGTATGGGTGTAACAGGGGACTTATCCCTGTTCACAAATGTGCCTCTAATCCAGCAGTATGGTGGTTAACTGCTTGTAGGCAATTAACTAACACCACCTGGCTGATTACAGGTCTTAGAAAAAGCCTGCCTCTGAGACAGGAAGAGAGACTCCTGAGCGCACAAGTGAGCTGAACAAGGAGACAGACGTATTGAGCCTGCCAAAAGAGACTGCAAGCTGACAACAAGACACAGGGGATAATAATTCTATACCTGGATACTGACATTGCCTTATCACACACGGGTGTGGACACCAGGAGAAAAAAAGAAGCCTTCCCCTACATCAACCCAGCTAAGAGATAAGACTTTTCTTTTAAGACTATTATCTATGTCTATCTAAGTATATGAATATCTCTATGATTTGGGCTGGTGAATCGCTGGGCTAACCACGCAGTTAGCGTGATTTACATGTTTGCTGTACGACTCGTGGCGGGTACAGTGGTATGCGTGAACCAAGGCCTCCACGTGTCGACTCCATTCAGTCTTCTGAGCATCCTTCAGGGTTCCGAGCATGTCCAATAAGGTCCGATTAAATTGTTCTGGCTAAGTGTCTCCTTCGGGATGGTACAGAGTCATCCGGGATTTAGCAATGAGCAGTTCCCGAATCAGAGTGCTCTCAAAATCACGGCCTTGATCGTAATGAAGACGATTTGGATGACCGTAGAGGAAGAAGTACTTCTCCCATAGAATTTTTGCCACTGTGAGGGCTTTCTGGTTTTTAGTGGGGAAAGCCTGAGCATACCGTGTATAATGGTCCGTGATGACCAACATGTTGCATATTCCTCTGGTGTCGGGCTCAATGCACAGGAAGTCCATGCACACTAGATCCATCAGGCCAGAACTTTTCAGATGGCCCATGGGCTCGGGTGGGCAGGGTCTTGCATTGTATACACCAGGAACAACGGTGACAGTGTTTTTCTACTGCTTCTCGCATCTTGGGCCAGAAGAAGCGGTCTCTGACCAACCCAAAGGTCTTCTCTACACCGATATGTCCATGTTCATCATGTAGTGACTTAAAGACCATATACTGTAAGTTCCTAGGTAGGACTAATTGTCGTATATCTGGGTGGATGTGGTATTGCACCACCCACTAGAGTAAGCAGTTGTCAATTTCGAATTTGTCCGCCTCCCACATCAGCAAAGCAACCATGTCTTTAGGGGCACATTTCAGGAGAGCGGGGTTCTTTCTTTGAACAGCTTGTCGAATGATGCTGGTTACAGGATCTCTTTTTTGATAGTCCACCAGGTCTTTCCATCGTATTACTTTGTCGTGAGTTATATGCATCCCCTTTGGATCGCAGTAGGCTGCTGGGAAAGCCTGCGACTGGCACTCTAAGGAGTTGGCAAACCATAGTTCTGAAAAGGCCACTTGATCATTGATGATGGCGGCTGTGCTACACATAGCTCGCATCCCTGGTCCGGGATCTCTTCCCACTCATCATCATCTTGAATAGCACTCAGTATGGGTCGTCAGGATAAAGCGTCAGCTCCGATGTTCAAAGGACCCGGTTTATACTTCAGAGAGAAGGTGTAATTGGATAGTTCTGCCAGCCATCGGTGACCTGATGCATCCAATTTGGCGGAAGTCTGAATGTACATGAGTGGATTGTTGTCCGTCCTTACCTCAAATGTAACACCGTAAAGATAATAGTGAAGTTTGTCCACATTTGCCCATTTGAGAGCCAGGAACTCTAACTTGTGTACGGGGTATTTCTGTTCACTGGGGGTCAGACTGTGACTGACATAGGCCACGGGCCGAAGACCCTCTGGGTGATTCTGATGTAAGACTGCGCCCAGTCCTTTGAGACTGGCATCCACGTGCAGAACTTAGGGTTGTTCTGGGTCAGCATATGTTGATGGAGTTCACACAGTGAAGATACAGCTGAAAACTACATTTAAAGCTACCATCCGTGTGAGAACATTTCCATATTGGACAATCCTTTTCCACCATTGGACAATAGTGGCGCCGCTCTGTATTGTACATTTGTGTTTTGTATTGATAACTAGGTCTTGGAGTTAGTGTTACCTGGCAGCCTATTAATATCTATTATTCATTTATTATATTACATTATCACTTAATAATTCACATATATTTCTTTTAGCGCTATATACACCCATTTTTTCTTGTTCTTGTTCACCAGCGTAGGTGTAGCAGCTTTAAGTCATTTAATATCACTTTAAATCTATCACTATGAGCACTTTATTTCTTTCTAGATCACGTAGAAATTTAGATGTGGATCTTATTTTTCAAGACCCCCACTCGGTGCCTAGAGTGGAGACCAAGGAGGCTGATTTTTATCCAATTATGGCACAATTAGAAAAATCTCTGATTGCAGAGAGTAAACAGTGGTGGGAAGTCACCACTCTAAGTAAATACTTAGAAACCATCGTATCCCTAGAGGGCTTAGAGTCCAAAAAGTACCAACAGTAGATACCCAGAATATACCATTCATGCAGGAATAGAATGATATTATAGACAATTGTTCTTTTTCGTTAATGAAGTTACTAATACATCAACGTAGAAAAACTCTAATTCAATTGGATGAGGAAATTGAAGATTTGAAAATTCAACTTGATCCTTTTTTAAACAATAAGGAATTACAAGAACTTGAACCCACAGTTAAAAAAAGATTGGATCAAATTGAATTAGAAATAGTGGGTACTAAACAGAGTAAGTTTTTTAGAGACAAGACCGATTACGATACAGGTTGCCAGAGAACCTGGAATAAGAAAAATAAAGTTAATCAGGTCCAAAATACAGATAACCACAAAAAGAACAGTGGTCAATTTCTGGGAACTAAACGTAGTCGGATAGAGAGTAATAATACAGTCCCTAACGAGAACCCTAAAAATAGAGATAGGCATGGGCCAAAGAAACCTCATCATTTACCCTTATTACCCATTCCTATCCCTATTCCATTACCACAAAGAGTGTTGCCTCGTCATGACACGAATCAGTATTTAAAACAGAAACAGGCTAAAGAAATCTATGATGCACAATTGGCGGCCAAGCGTGAAGTAACATTATTGGCCAACAATAAGTATCATGTACTTTCAGAGATAGAATCAGAAAGTGAGCCTGACAGTGTCTCCTTTACACCATTACCCACTCAGGGAGCCAAAACAAGCTTCTCTTTTTTAGAGTGGAGAAAGGAGAGGGAGCACATTTTCCCACAGGTAGAGATAATAAAAACACATACAGATCCCTAGCCTCCTTCAAATTACAAAAAAAGAAAAAATGCACCAGAGGAAGAAGGGGAGGTGTTAATAGACATAAATTGAAAGACAGTTGTCCAATTCAAAGTGTCTTTAACATCAGTAACTATAAACTCACCAGTGATGAAAAGAGGGTGTTAGGTAAAGGACTTACATTTGCACCCATCTGTGGGCCAAATAGCTTCAACCTCCACATTGATGTACACAAATTTGCCCGTAAATTAGCGTTAAAAAAATATTTCATGAAGGATCCAATTACAAATCAAATGGGATCAGAACTGAGTGACACGGAACCCAGTTCAACTCAACCAACAAAGATTTTTAAATCTAAATCCACATTTTATCCTAAATTTGTACAGGGCCATTTGATAAACACATTTGTTGACATAGTGACAAAAGATTTGGAAAATCAAAGTAGATCATATAAGATCCACAGAGACAACCTAGATCCTAAGGAAAAGGTGGCACTACGCCAGTTGGAGGATAATAAATCAATCGTTATAAAACCTGCTGACAAAGGGGGGGGTATAGTGGTAATGGATACTCAGTATTACATACAGGAATCTATGAGATTACTTGGGGATACTACCACTTACCTCCCCCTAACAGCAGACCCCCTGGCACAATATGAAACAGAATATAAATTGTTGCTAGGTAAGGGCCTCGAAGAGGGAGCTATCACACAAGAAGAGATAGAATTTTTGCATTCCCCTTTTCCACGTACACCAATCTTTTATTTTATCCTGAAAATACACAAGAATATAAGCTTTCCCCCAGGCAGACCTATCATTTCAGGCATATCATCCCTCACGTCCAATTTATCACAGTTTATTGATTATCACCTTCAGCCTTTAGTTTGTCAGGCAAAATCCTATTTGCGTGACACTACCCATGTCCTTCAGATATTGAGGGGCCTAGAATGGCGTCCTGATTATACATGGGTGACTGCAGATGTAACATCTCTATACACCACAATCAACCATCTCAAAGGGTGTCAAGCAGTAGAACGCATGCTTGAATCAGACACTATCATTTCTACAGTTCGTAAATCATTTTTGTTAAACAGTATTCGGTTTATTTTAACACACAATTATTTTCAGTTTAATTCACAATATTATTTACAGGTCTGTGGAACGGCGATGGGAACCCGGTTTGCCCCAAGTTATGCAAATCTATTCATGGACAGTTGGGAGGAGGATTATGTGTGGAACAACTGTCCTCTTGGGGCACACCTGGTTCTCTGGCGCCGTTTCATAGACGACGTGTTATTTGTTTGGTCTGGAAGTCCAGAACAGCTGGAACTCTTTTTTGTCTATTTAAACAATAATAATAGGGATTTAAAATTCACATTCAATCATAGTAAACAACGTATAGAGTTTCTAGACCTTGATATATCGGTGGCAGATAATAAGATCCAGACTAAGACCTATTTTAAATCCGTACAGGCAAACAATTACCTAAGAGCGGATAGCCAACATGATCCCAGTTGGATTAAGAATATACCAAAGGGACAGCTCACCCGCCTGAAGCGCAACTGCTCCGATCAGGAGACGTTCAAGGTTCAGGCGGAGGAGCTGAAAAATAAGTTTAAGGCTAGAAAGTATTCTGAAAAACTACTTACAGAAGCTTCAAAACAGGTTGAACTGATTGATAGGAATAGTTTATTAGAATATAAGAAACCGGTTAAGGATAAGGAATTTAAGGGTAATTTGGCCTTTGTCACACAATATAACGAAATGGCCCCAAAGATCCGCCAAATCATAAATAAGCACTGGCCCATCCTCCAGTGTGACAGCACCTTGGCATCATGCCTTCCAGCCAAACCTAAGATTATTTTTACTAAGGCAGCTAATTTAAAATCACGTTTGGCACCAAGTTGCCCGTTAGAACATGCCAAATCTATGTCAACAAATGTGAAAAAAGGCTTTTTCAAATGTACAAAGTGTACGGCCTGCACCTATAGCTGTAATACCCAAACCTTTAGATCAAATGTGACAACAAAAGTGTACCCCATAAAATCTCACAACAATTGTCACACAACGTATGTGATTTATTTGCTTCAGTGCCCCTGCGGCCTTCAATATGTGGGCCGCACAGGGAGGTGCTATCAAAGGAGAGTGTATGAGCATGTATATAACATCAGAAAAGGTCTCATTACACATAGTGTCTCACACCACTTCTTAACGCACCACAATAAAAACCCAGAGGGATTGAAGTGTCAAGCTATTGAAACAGTGCAGGTCAATTGGAGGGGGGGTGATCAGCTCAATCAGATCAGTAGACGAGAGTCCTACTGGATCTATGAGCTGAAAACCCTCTCCCCCAATGGTCTAAATATTGATTTTGACCTGGGAGCCTTTTTAAAACATTAACACATTAAGTGTAATTTTTTAAATAAATAAGCATTAATTGTCATTTTAAAATATTAAATTATTTATATATATTTTTATTTTTTATGTATACATATACAATTATAGTTAAGTTTTAACACTTTTAACATAAGTCACCAAATTCCATGAAATAACTTAAATGTGATTACGGAGCAAAGATGTGTTTAATATAGTAAAGTCAAATAACATTATTTTTATTTTTGTTTGTATGTAATATATTTGTTGTTAGTGTTTGTTATGTATGTATTAAGGCTGATTGTATAAAGGGCATGACTGACAGCTGCCTAGACCAATTATATCTTTGGGTCTAATTATCCAATTGGAATTGCTCAGTCAGTATATAAACATCTCATGCCCAGTGATCTATATCCCCTGAAGAAGTGCGCATGCGCACGAAACGCGTTGGGCAGTTTTTATTACCACTTGTGCAGTGTGGCAGAGGACAGCGTTATAGCCGCAGTAGTCCATTGAAGAGGGACTTTTTGGCGATTCCATCCGCCCTTAGGAGTACATTTCCGGCAGCAGGTTGATCGACGGCTCCAGGAGAATAAGCAAGTCGCACGGAGCGACGCACTTCCGGTTTCAGGACTTTGGAGCTTCCTGGATACCACGTGTTCGACGGAGCTGCAGCCGGTCTCAACTCTACCTAAAAAAAACCCCGCTCATGGTCTGTGGCAGTGCTGTAAGTAGGACTCCGGTTTTTACCAACCGGATCCCACACCTGCGATTTTATTGTGTTTAATAAATCTATCTTAGTATCAGCCAGCCTTATATGTTTTATGTTATATGTTTTGTGTAATGTTAGTCTTGTTTGGTGTATTATATCATTGCATATCTGCACTATGATGTGTTTTTCTTGTTTCTCTTCTCTCTGCATATGTTGATGGAGTTCACACAGTGAAGATACAGCTGAAAACTACATTTAAAGCTACCATCCGTGTGAGAACATTTCCATATTGGACAATCCTTTTCCACCATTGGACAATAGTGGCGCCGGTCTGTATTGTGTATTTGTGTTTTGTATTGCTAACTAGGTCTTGGAGTTAGTGTTACCTGGCAGCCTATTAATATCTATTATTCATTTATTATATTACATTATCACTTAATAATTCACATATATTTCTTTTAGCGCTATATACACCCATTTTTTCTTAACCATGTCTTTAGGGGCACATTTCAGGAGAGCGGGGTTCTTTCTTTGAACAGCTTGTCGAATGATGCTGGTTACAGGATCTCTTTTTTGATAGTCCACCAGGTCTTTACATCGTATTACTTTGTCGTGAGTTATATGCATCCCCTTTGGATCGCAGTAGGCTGCTGGGAAAGCCTGCGACTGGCACTCTAAGGAGTTGGCAAACCATAGTTCTGAAAAGGCCACTTGATCATTGATGATGGCGGCTGTGCTACACATAGCTCGCATCCCTGGTCCGGGATCTCTTCCCACTCATCATCATCTTGAATAGCACTCAGTATGGGTCGTCAGGATAAAGCGTCAGCTCCGATGTTCAAAGGACCCGGTTTATACTTCAGAGAGAAGGTGTAATTGGATAGTTCTGCCAGCCATCGGTGACCTGATGCATCCAATTTGGCGGAAGTCTGAATGTACATGAGTGGATTGTTGTCCGTCCTTACCTCAAATGTAACACCGTAAAGATAATAGTGAAGTTTGTCCACATTTGCCCATTTGAGAGCCAGGAACTCTAACTTGTGTACGGGGTATTTCTGTTCACTGGGGGTCAGACTGTGACTGACATAGGCCACGGGCCGAAGACCCTCTGGGTGATTCTGATGTACAGTAAGACTGCGCCCAGTCCTTTGAGACTGGCATCCACGTGCAGAACATAGGGTTGTTCTGGGTCAGCATATGCAAGCACCGGTGCTTCCATCAGGCTTTTCTTCAAATTCAGGAAGGCCTGTTCACACTCGGACATCCACTTATTGCCGAACGGTTGACGGGCCGAAGTGGCCTTTCACCCTGTATCTTCAGGATATATCTTCAAAAGATTGTTGAGGGGTTTAGCTCGACTGGAATACCCCTCCACAAAGCGACAGTAATATCCACAGAAGGCCAGGAATGATCGTAGCTCCGTGACATTCTCGGGACGAGGCCAGTTCACAACCGCTTCTGCTTTGGCCGGATCGGTGGCAATTCCTTGTGCAGACACGATGTGTCCCACGTAAGTCACCGAGGTGTGACAGAAACGACACTTGTCGTGTGACAACTTCAGCCCTTCTTTACCAACACAGTCCAGCACATTAAGCAGACGCTCTTCATGCTCTTCCAGGGTCTTCCCAAAGACAATAATGTCGTCCAGGTAGACTAGACACTCCTGAGGGTTCATGTTTCCAATAGTTTTCTCCATCAGGCACTGGAAGGTAGCAGGGGCCCCGCATATACCTTGGGGCATACATGTAAATTGGTAGAACCCCAGTGGGCAGACGAAGGCTGTATTTTCCTGGTCCTCTTCACTCATGGGTACCTGGTAATACCCAGATCGTAAGCCGATAAGACTAAACCATTGGCTCCCAGTTAGAGCATTTAGGATTTTTTCAATGCGAGGAAGATTGTATTATTGTTCAAGGTTCGATAATCGACACACAGTCTCACGGATCCGTTCTTCTTCCTTACCACCACTATGGGTGAGGCGCAAGGACTCCGAGACTCCATCACAATCCCAGCAGTCTCCATTTCTTGCAGGACAATCCTTACATCGTCCACATCCCTAGGGGTGATGCAACGAGAGCGTTCACAGAAAGGAGTAGCATCACTCAGTCTAAAGGTGTGTTGGGCGCTGCGACTGCAACCCCCATCCATCTCACTCATGGAAAATACCTTCCGTTGTTCATTCAACTTGGCTTGTCAGCCGGTCTTTCTACTCAGTTGGCAGTGTCAAGTCTCCGAAGTTGAAATCCAATTGACTAACTGCTCACCCACTGCAGCGGCGTTCACCTGTGGCATTGTTTCCCCAGGGCTGACCGGATATATGCAGCCCAAACTTCATCCTGCATCGAAGTCTATCGGGAATGGGGAAATATTTGGAACATATACAGTACATAGGTTCGGAGAGGAATTTTGGTCGTCCATTCTCTCACTTCAGGTATTACCCTATACCCTCTCTGACCATCTTCCTCATGGGTACTTTCCAGAGAGAAAAGATGTTCGGTCTCATCTCAATCGGGATAGCAGCACCAGACGGCCATACGTTGTTCTTCCCCTGGTAAAATTGTCGTCAGTCCGGCTTGATAGTTGTAGAGGTCCCCGTGGAGCTCTAGAGCATATACCCTTTTGCACTACTCCAGTAGGACGGGATCAAGGAGCGGGTTGGCCATCAGTAATTCGTTGGTCTCTTTCAGGTATGCTCTGATTACAGCTCGCACTATGTCAGTATTCGTTCCCAAGATGATCAGGTACTTGCACTGTTCTTGTGGATCAGGACATACCATTGCTTACACATGCATGGGGTGTTTCTTGCCTGTGTTCAGTTGGAATATCTTCAGTTAACCCTCACAATCCCATTGATGGGGTAATCTTCATTACTTAACCCCCTCACCTTCATATGTTCTAACCCAAAATGTCCATGAATGTAGGGGGAGTCCCCTGCAATAGGGAGCAACTAATTATGATCACTACAGTACAAACAGATTTGAAAAGGGAGAAAGGATAGATCGAAGTCTCCCCCCAGATCAGAGAGAGAGTCAAAAGGATATAAATCCCCAAAATATTCTAGGGACACAAAAGTAAAATTTGAGGAGAATAAAACTCAAAAAGGAAAATCAAAATTAGAATTAGAAAAAGAGAGAGACAAGGGAAAAGAGAGAGACACAAAATGTGACTCAAAAGCAGTGGGAGGAGCTAGAAGTAAAGATAGTACAAGCAGTTATTTTTTAGATCAAAGACTGTCTTCCAATTCATGGGAAACTCAGAACAAATATGCCCCACTATCAGAACGAAACACACAGGGAGGAATTCGAAGACAAAGAGAGTCAGAGGAAAGAGAGGAGGACTTAAGAGGAAAAAAGTTAAAGACAACAGACAGAGGATAATTTCAAATAGTATATTCAATATTAGCAAAAAAGTTTTAACCAAAACACAAGAGGGCTTACATTTGCACCAACAAGGGGAACTAATAATTTTAATCTTTTTATTGATGCCAGTAAATATTCACATAAATTAACATTAAAAAGACACTTTTTATCAAGAAATGCTGAATGTAGTATTTTAAGAACTGCAGAAGAGAGAGAAGTTTCAAATTATAAAACATTTATAAATACCAAATTACATCCGAAATCCATATTTTATCCTAGTTTATCAAAAGGGAACCATTTAGAGGTGTTCTTTCAATTAATAAATAAAGATTTGAAGATCTATGTATATCCGAAAAGAAATATCATTATAATTTAACTAGAGTACAGAGAGATGCATTACAGCAATTAACTGAAGACAATGATATAATAATTAAACAAGCAGACAAAGGGGAGGGGTAGTTTTAATGGATAGGGACTTTTATATGAATGAAGCAAATCGAATTTTAAATGATGTTCATATGTTAAATTAATTAAAGACCAAACAAAGGAATATATGTTATTAATTGGTGAATTTTTGCAAAAATGTAAAGAAAAAGGGATCTTAAAAGATGAAGAATTTAATTATTTGAAAAATGAAAACCCTGTGATACCGATTTTTACTTTTTGCCAAAGGTTCATAAAGATGAAAGAAACCCCCCCGGTAGACCGATTATTTCGGGTATTAATTCAATCCTTGCCAATTTATCCGAATATATTGATACATTTCAACAGAAATATGTTGTAATTAATCAATCCCATTTAAAAGACACCACCGATGTTTTAAGAGTACTAGAAGAAGTGACATGGATAAAGGAGTTTATGTTAGAGACATGTGACGTCTCGGCGCTATATACTCCATTAGACATGAACAAGGTATGGAAGCAATTAAAAGAGTTATGTCTAAAGATCCTAATATGTTAGATCAGATGGTATTTATATTGGAAGGAATCAGCTTCATTCTGACACATAATTATATAAATTTTAATAATATTTAGGCACTGTACCGTGTATGATTTTCACTGGATGTGCTAAAACTGAGCTTTGTCTGTGTTTTATGTGCTGTCTCTGGTTTTAAATATATATTGCCATGCTCAGTAGCACTCCTCTGTGACATTTATATGCTTATATATATGTTGTGGTTATTTTGGGGGTTCAATAGGAGCTTGTTAGGTGTCCAGTATATTTTACAATTGTGTTTCAGCTAGTCCTGGCTGATTGGAGGTTGGCAACCTCCTACTTAATTTAAGCTCACCCCCTCCCACATTTAAATGGTTAAGGGCTCACTCCATAGCATCTTCCACACAGGGGAACTTGTTTGCTTGCAGGATGGTTGTGACATCTCTAATACAGAGTGCCTTTCCTGGTAATGTACAGGTTAATAAAGGCTTCAATCAGACTTAGAACTTTGCAACTAATATTGACAGATTTACTATAATTCATTCTTCCTGTTATTACACAGGTTATTAAGAATTTATATTAGCGTTAGGGACCCCTGAATTGTGGTCTGCCGTGACGTTGGCTCAGGGGCTTACAACAATTTTGGCAAAAAATGTCAAACTAAAAGACCATTTTACTTAATAGATATTTATACATATATATTTAGGCACTGTACCGTGTATGATTTTCACTGGATGTGCTAAAACTGAGCTTTGTCTGTGTTTTATGTGCTGTCTCTGGTTTTAAATATATATTGCCATGCTCAGTAGCACTCCTCTGTGACATTCATATGCTTATATATATGTTGTGGTTATTTTGGGGGTTCAATAGGAGCTTGTTAGGTGTCCAGTATATTTTACAATTGTGTTTCAGCTAGTCCTGGCTAATTGGAGGTTGGCAACCTCCTACTTAATTTAAGCTCACCCCCTCCCACATTTAAATGGTTAAGGGCTCACTCCATAGCATCTTCCACACAGGGGAACTTGTTTGCTTGCAGGATGGTTGTGACATCTCTAATACAGAGTGCCTTTCCTGGTAATGTACAGGTTAATAAAGGCTTCAATCAGACTTAGAACTTTGCAACTAATATTGACAGATTTACTATAAATCATTCTTCCTGTTATTACACAGGTTATTAAGAATTTATATTAGCGTTAGGGACCCCTGAATTGTGGTCTGCCGTGACGTTGGCTCAGGGGCTTACAACAATTTTGGCCAAAAATGTCAAACTAAAAGACCATTTTACTTAATAGATATTTATACATATATATTTAGGCACTGTACCGTGTATGATTTTCACTGGATGTGCTAAAACTGAGCTTTGTCTGTGTTTTATGTGCTGTCTCTGGTTTTAAATATATATTGCCATGCTCAGTAGCACTCCTCTGTGACATTTATATGCTTATATATATGTTGTGGTTATTTTGGGGGTTCAATAGGAGCTTGTTAGGTGTCCAGTATATTTTACAATTGTGTTTCAGCTAGTCCTGGCTGATTGGAGGTTGGCAACCTCCTACTTAATTTAAGCTCACCCCCTCCCACATTTAAATGGTTAAGGGCTCACTCCATAGCATCTTCCACACAGGGGAACTTGTTTGCTTGCAGGATGGTTGTGACATCTCTAATACAGAGTGCCTTTCCTGGTAATGTACAGGTTAATAAAGGCTTCAATCAGACTTAGAACTTTGCAACTAATATTGACAGATTTACTATAAATCATTCTTCCTGTTATTACACAGGTTATTACGAATTTATATTAGCGTTAGGGACCCCTGAATTGTGGTCTGCCGTGACGTTGGCTATGGGGCTTACAACAATTTTGGCCAAAAATGTCAAACTAAAAGACCATTTTACTTAATAGATATTTATACATATATATTTAGGCACTGTACCGTGTATGATTTTCACTGGATGTGCTAAAACTGAGCTTTGTCTGTGTTTTATGTGCTGTCTCTGGTTTTAAATATATATTGCCATGCTCAGTAGCACTCCTCTGTGACATTCATATGCTTATATATATGTTGTGGTTATTTTGGGGGTTCAATAGGAGCTTGTTAGGTGTCCAGTATATTTTACAATTGTGTTTCAGCTAGTCCTGGCTGATTGAAGTTTGGCAACCTCCTACTTAATTTAAGCTCACCCCCTCCCACATTTAAATGGTTAAGGGCTCACTCCATAGCATCTTCCACACAGGGGAACTTGTTTGCTTGCAGGATGGTTGTGACATCTCTAATACAGAGTGCCTTTCCTGGTAATGTACAGGTTAATAAAGACTTCAATCAGACTTAGAACTTTGCAACTATTATTGACAGATTTACTATAAATCATTCTTTCTGTTATTACACAGGTTATTAAGAATTTATATTAGCGTTAGGGACCCCTGAATTGTGGTCTGCCGTGACGTTGGCTCAGGGGCTTACAACAATTTTGGCCAAAAATGTCAAACTAAAAGACCATTTTACTTAATAGATATTTATACATATATATTTAGGCACTGTACCGTGTATGATTTTCACTGGATGTGCTTAAACTGAGTTTTGTCTGTGTTTTATGTCCTGTCTCTGGTTTTAAAGGTATGGGAAGATGGACAGATTTGGTGCCCCCATGAGTTCGGTGCGAACCTGGTCCTTTGGAAGAGAAACATCGATGACATCCTCTTCATTTGGAATGGTGCCCTGGAAGATTTAAATAATTTTTTAGTTTATGTTAATAAGAATGACCGCAACTTGATTTTTACATCCTATTTAAATAAAACTGAAATTGAATTTCTTGATCTAGTAATATATATATAGAAGAAGAGCGAATTAAAACAAAAACTTATTTCATAAAGGTGGATGGGAATAATTTTATTGACAATTCCAACTTCCACCATCCGAAGTGGATATCTAATATCCCTTACTGTCAGTTACGTAGACTTAAAAGAAACTGTACAGAAAGAGCAGTCTATGACAAACAATCAGAAGTCTTAATCAAGAAGTTCAAGGAAAAGGATTACAGAGACAGTGTCATTCAAGAAGCAGTGAAGAGAACAGACAAGCTACAGTAGATAGAAATTTTATATTGAATCCAAACAGGGACCAATCAACAGTAAAGAAAAATAACAAATGTGACTTTCAAACTACTTTCATCACACAGTTAAATCAAGAATCCAATAAAATAAAAAAGATTATTTCTAAGCATTGGCATACTTTAAAAAATGATCCCATTTTAGAAAGTGAATTCCCAGATTACCCACGGGTTATTTTTAAAAGGGCAGGCAATTTAAAAAGTAAGCTATCCCCCAGTGTTTTTAACCCTTTAAAACAATGTACAGATAATGTTACCCGATGGTTAAAACTACCCACAGGATTTCATAAATGTGGAAATTGCAAAGCATGTGAATACGGTTCAAAGACAAAAGATCATTTTTATTCACATATAACAAAAGAAAATGTGAAAACACGGATTTTATCAATTGCAATACCGATCACATTGTATATTTATTAGAATGTCCATGTGGATTACAATACATTGGTCGAACCTAACGCTCTTTAAAAAACTGAATATTAGAACACGTGGGCAACATTAAGAGGAAATTACAGAGCCACAGTGTTTCGAAACATTTAAAATTATTTTATGGCAGTAACCCCAAAGGTTTAATTTTCAGAGGGATTGAAAGGTAATTTTAAATTGTTGAGGAGGCAATACAATTTTAAAATTATCATAAAGAGAATTTTTCTGGATCCAAAGGATGAAAACCATGAGCCCCAAAGGTTTTAATGTGGATCTAGATATAGTAGTCTTCCTCTAAGACATTTTTTAGATTTTTTTTAGACATTTTATCGGTACTTTTTTAGGTACTTTTTTAGGTACTTTTTGAATAATATATTTTAGAAATTTTTAGATAAATTTTCAACTATTAAATATTTAGAGTGACCTAATGTTCTTTGCTTTTCATTCTGCTTGCCCTTTTTATCTTTTTTTTTATTCACATTGCATTCCATTTAATGTGTATCAGCATTTTTTTGCCATTGTTTATATTTGATGTTTATTATGTGACTATATATTTTAACACATGCTACTCTTTTTGTCCTCTTTGTCCTCAAAGAACTCTTTCAAGACACCACTGTAGACATCAATTTTTAAGACTAGGAAGTTTAAGATATATGTTTAGGTTAGACTCACTATAGATGTGGTGAAAGTATTTTATGTGGAAGACCATAGATTTCCTCCTTTTATATATTTATATACTCATATACTAATACATACTAAATTAGTATGTTGTTTTTGTAACCAGTTGTAGAGAATCCTTGCCATATATCTTTTTTGGTGTATGTGACATGTGCTCATATATCATAATTCATGTTTGTGCTGTGTTTTTCTGATGCCCATATTCCAATGTTTACCATACAGCTCCCATTTTTGGAGCATTCTGATAGGCTGTCAGTTCATCCAATGAGAGACCTAGATAGCGAGTTTCAGCCAATGAGTGGCGATTTCAGAGAATTTAATGCAAAAGAACTCAGAGACCAATTAGACTCCTGACGAAGCGGATGACACAAAACGCTTAGAGTCATTACCTGAAGCCTGCATCCACACTCCTTACCTGCTCAGGTGTCCAGGGAATCCTCCCACATCCATTTGTGAGATACACCGCGAACTGTAAGTGACGCGACGGACGTGGGTCCTGGGCGGAGGAGGGGGTGAGAGCCCACAAGCTTCATACATTTTAAATGCTGAATTTTTTTTTTAAATTGTGAGTGTGATTCCGCCAGATATGTTATATAGTGATTAATTTTCATATACACTTGTGTGCACTATTGTTCAATTTGTTTCCAATTGCCCCACTCCTGTATACCCTGAGGGATATCCCTATCTGAAGGAAGTTCTCCTGAGAGGCCACATCTGTACCACAGTGTCTGAAAGGCTTATGTTTCTTGGGAAGAATGTGAGTTCAACACCCAAAGACCCCTCCAATTCACTTATATTGAGTTGGTTTAAACGCTATTACACTATATTTTCATTTTGTTCTTTTTCACATATTATCCATGTGATTTTGTGTTCCCCACTGTTCATCCATGTATGTGGCGATAGAAGGGTTAATTCGGCCATTAATAAAGGCTTTATACCTGGCTGATTAACCCTATATCACATTGGGACTGAAGGGGTTACCTGTATGTGCACCACATTGATATGTCTTCCCCTACACCCACCTTCTTGTCCCCATTTTGCAGTCCATTCCCTGGCTGCAGTAATAGGAATGTATACAAACTGTGCCAATTGGTTTTTAGACACAAGAGGAAGCTGTGAGCGCTAAACCAATCGCTGATTGAAGATGCGTAGCTATGTATGGGTGGCCGTGTTGAAAGTATAGGGATTACTTCTAAGCTCTCGACCTCGCAACCGCAAGGTTAATTGAGTAAGTGGTTTGCGGTCTAGCTGAAGTGGTTTCTGTCAAAATGTATCCGCTACCTTGTTAGCTTCATAACTTGAAAGAGGGAAAGTCAATTGACGTGGGAATTGGGTTAATCCGCGAACCCACGTCATAGCCCGTTCAATTAAAGAAGCTAACTTCTAGCTAGCACTCTAATTTTTGGAGTGCAGTAAGGAATAAAGAAACCATACACACATATATAATTTATAGTAGTGGCACAAGCAGAACATATTGTTTTATTAAACTGTGTTATACTGTGGGTTTTAAATGTGAAGGCAGGAAACCTTTTTTCTGCGAGCCCGGGAAAAATTCCTTTGGCATGCAAATATGCTATGGGTGAATGAACTGAGGTTTTTTTCAATTCCGAACTTCAAAAACACCCTGCAGAGAGGGTGCCTCAATGTTTATGAGAAGTTCTGAGTTGAAAAGCCTCATCAATCCTAGGTGTTAGGATGTCCGGAATATTGTGAGTGCCAGATACCGGTGTAAAGTATGTGTACTTCACATGTGGTGGCCAAACCCCAGGCTCTGTGTCGCCATGTAAGGGGCTGACCCTGATATTCTAAGGAGCTCAGGTGTGAAGTTGACACATGCTCCGTGCAAACCGGGAGGCAGCCCTTGCCCTTGCCCTTTCTGCGAAGTACTGGCAAGTCGGGGATAGGTAGGGAAAATATTCCCAGAGGCGGGATGGGGTGCATATGTTAAGTATAGGACCCTGAACCCTATAAAAATGCCTGCAGCCCAGTCCCAGTCAGATTCACCAGATTCATCTGATTTGACCAAGTTCCAGCTTCTGCGGTTCCGGAGTGTGAGGGGTTAATAATATCGTAACCAAGGATCATCCCCCTCTTCTGGAATTCGTTAGAGCTAAGGGTTCCCGAACGAACCCTGTAAGGACTGAACAAACTTTTTCCTGTTGGCCGAGATATAGGGCTGGCAAGTTGCGCCTCATAGCCAGGAACTGCAACATGGATCCTTTTTGCACCCATTTGCATGCGTGCAGGGGTGCCCAGTGACTTTATTTCATTCCAAGGTCATTTATTTTCCTTTCCCCATCCCAGTAAGTGTTTTATTGAGTGTATATTGTGAAGATTTGTGTGTCTGTCTGAAAAGAAATAAATTACAATTTATTTTACTCAACTTGTGTGCTCAGAGCAGAATCCCGGTATTAATGTGTAGATCAGACCTGGTCTACCGTGACAGTGTACATACTGGGATTTTCCCATCAGACTTAATATCTGCTTATTAAAGTAGAAACCATTTAGAGTACATGTATTTGGGGTCTTTGATTCCATTCCTCTTTGGATAGAAAACTTCTTCTTTCTGTTATATATAGATATATAATTAGATATATATCGCGCCTCCAGTTCACCCTCCTTTGACAGGGCTAAGTGAGCAGGGATAGCTTGGCCGAGTATCGATGGGTGCAGGATGGGGTGTGCAGAGAATGTTAGAGAGCGGTTAGACATTGGTGGTCGATGGATGAGATGAGCAGGGAGCTGGTTTGGCTTTGATTGATATAGGTGTGAAGAGTGAGGGATGTCTGGTTCGACTTCAGTCGGTGATTAGCGAAAGAAGAGCGGTACAGTACTGAACATTATGCGTGTCATTGGGAATTAGTTACTACTGTATAGTATATTTTATTTACCTTCATTATAAACCTTGCCAACTGGGTGGAGGTGACACAATGTCAGGAGTGCACTGTGCGTAGTTGCTTGAGACAACTATGTAGTTTGGGTGCAGGCTGACACAGTTGTTTGGTCAATTCTAATGATATTGGGACAGGTAGCCAGATGGAGCAAAACATGTATGACCAGGTTGAGGCTGGTACTCCGATAGTGGGTTTTCAGTGCCGGTTGGACCGTAATGGTAGTAGTATTGTTATGGTACGTACTCAGACTGGTAAAATGGTGGTGGGACCGTGGAGGTTTAGGAATTATAATTTTTCAATCTCCTGGTCCTTTTGAAGTTGCCATGATAAAACATACCCGGAAAACAACCTCTTTACTGCCTGCCTGCGGGGGTGTTCTAATAAAGCAATCATTCATTGACAAATTATGCCATGTAGAATTCTTCCAAATGTGAGGGTTTGATGAATTTTTGAGGTATTCATACTTGTCAATGTTGTAGTCATAGATTGTCATGGGAGTCCAGGAATTTAGACCTTTTTACCAGGATCATTCATTGAGCAAAACAGGTAAAGTGAAATAAATTGTAAATTTATTCGCAGGAAAAGGCATACACACAATGAAACACAAACTACATATGAAAATACACACTTTCTTGGAAACTGGGGAAAAATTAGACTTTCCTAGCTAAATAGCACTTAGAACAACAGTCTTTAGTTGACTTAGCCCGAAATGTCTTTGAAACAAAATTGCATGCAGACACAACCGCTCCCTTCTCTCCAGAGGAACTGCTTTTCGTTGACCAGGACTTTGCTCCAAACGTCCTGGAACTAAAATCGGCTTGCAATCCTAGCCTCGATCGCTCCGTTCATTTTTGAGAACTTGGGGCCTCATGCAGAAAGCGCCGATAAGGCTTTTTTCGCCATTTTCCGCCAAAAATGCCTTCCCGATTCAATAAGCGCCGAATAGTGGCAAAAATCGGCAATTTTGGTTCCCGATTAAAACTTATCGGCAGCCGGGTGCCGATAAGCCACTTTCCGTAACTTTTTTAAATCGGCTGAATTCACGTAGCCCCGATCAGCTTTTCGCTGCTGATCGGCACTCTAGAATTGAGTTTTACGTCAATCCGTCCCACCAGCTCAAGTTGGCAAGTTGGTGGAGGAGAAGCATCGGCAAGGTCGACACTTAGAAAAAATCAGGCCTATTTTACTGCCTGGGATTGGGGCCGGGGGGAGCTGATACCCATTAATACCAGCACCGGAGCCCCCCGGCATGCATCCGAGGCAGGAAAAATGCATTTAAATCCCACTTCATTACCTTATCAGCTAACCGCTAAGGCAATGAAGGGGTTAACCGCCGTGCCAGGTTTATTGTGGGTAGCGGGGGTGGGTGAAGGGGGTATTTGGCCCTTGTTGCTTGTTTAGGGCTTGCGAGGGGGTTGCGGGTGCACTTAACCCCTTCACGACCGTAGCGGTTAATACCGCTACGGTCATGAAGGGGTTAAGCATTTCTGCTACCCACCCGCAAGTCCTAAACAAACCACAGTTGGGGCTAATACCCAATTCGGCCACCCCCGCTACCCACAATTAAAAAAATACACAGACAACAGCCCCACACTAAATAAATAAATAAATATAAATAAATATATATATATATATATATATAATCAAAAATTAAATAGATGATACCATTCTGTGGCTTACGAAATGCTTTTATTTGTGCGAGCTTTCGAGATACAGTACACATATCTCTTCTTCCGGCGATGTTACAATGAATGAAGCAAGCAAAAGCTATACTATAAACAGTGTTTCTTGGAATGTTATCTGTTCTGGTCCTTCCCCCGGTGTGGATGTATTTTATGGCTGGAGGTGTCAAAAGGTTCCTGAAAGCAAGTGATGAAAGAGTGTGTATGTGTATCAGTGTGAATAAAAATGAATGGAGAGCCCACAGTATATACAGTGCTTTACAAAAGGTGTGTGTGGAGTGGGAGTGGATATAAATGGTGTGGGTGGGTGTAGAAATGTGAGAGTTAGTAGCACAACTAAAAGTGTGTGTGGATGCTATGTGGTCCCTATTGGTGTATAGGGATGGAAAAACAAGGAGTATATGTATGTGTGAGAGACAGCTGTGTGTGCATACATATAGCACAGTATGTACAGACATGGCCTATAGCGCTCATGGGAAGAGAGTTCACTTGTGTCAGTAATGACTCATAACATTTCGATCTCTGTTTAGGCCACTGCTACGTGTCCCGAACAGTTGCATAAATTTGTTTTCATGCAACCGTCTCTCTTTCGGTGTTTTAAGATTACCTTTGAGTATGGCAACCCTCAGATCGTTCATCTTATGGCCCGAGTCAGAGAAATGTTCGCCAACATCTTAACACGGTACTGATACCTCTACATATATATATATATTTATATATATATATATATATATATATATATATATATATATATATATATATATATATATAAGACACACAGATGAAAAGAACAAAGACAATCCCCTTAGTAGCACTCTAAATTACACCTAAACTAATCTATAAGATAAAGATTGTTGAAAAGAAACAGATGCTCCGCCAATTCAGAAAAAATGAACAAGATTTTATTAATTTAACAACAAGACACACTAACTTAAAAACATATGGAACGTCAACTTATCTCTGATATGAATACCGAATTTGTAGGAATTGAAGATTCTGTCCCAAATGAGTCCAAAATCCTAGCTCAATTTCGTCCTAAATCCACATTTTGTCCACCATTCCAGACATGCCCACAGATAGAAGTATTTGTATCCCTGGTGGCCAATGATATTCTGAAATTACCTGAGCGATCAGGGGCCAAAAATCTGAATTCCCAGGAATGGCGTGCTGTGAAAGAACTTGGCAAAATGACAACGGTCGAGTTCAAACCAGCTGATAAATGTGGCAATGTGGTGGTGTGGCCTAAATCCCAGTGTGAGCGGGAAGCCTTTAAACAATTGCGAGATCGAAATTGCTATACAGAACTTAGTGCTGATCCCACTGACAAGTTCAAAAAAGAGCTTGAAATTATTCTCAGTGAAGCTTGCACAATGGGTACTATAACAAGCAAAAATAGAGAGAGCCTAATTACCAAACATCCTATTATGGCAACCCTGTATTTGTTACCCAAGATACATAAGAGCATGACCAATCCCCCTGGGAGACCAATTGTGGCGTGTATTGGCAGCCTGTGTGAGCCCATCAGCCAATTCCAGGACCCTTTCTTACGCCCATCCGTGGAAGCTTTACCATCATATTTACGTGACACTATGGATGTCCTTTCACGATTGGATGGCATCATGGCTGATGCCAATACTATTCTTGTCACGTGTGATGTGGAGGCTTTATACACTTCCATAAACCACAAAGATGGCTTATGCGCTGTGGAATTTTTTTTGAAAACATCCTCTTTCAGTCCAAATCTCACTAATCTTCTCTTACAGCTTCTTTCATTTATACTATATCACAATTATTTTGTGTTTAAGAGTAGATTTTATTTACAGATTAGAGGGACGGCGATGGGGGAAAAATGTGCCCCATCATATGCAAACTTATTTCTGGGTTGGTGGGAGAGGGAGGTGGTTTTTTGTGAGGAAAATCTTCATCTTGCCATGTATGTTTTGTTGTGGTTGAGATAGATTGACGATATTCTTATTCTCTGGCAGGGCTCTGCTACAGAGCTTAGGAGTTTCGTCGATGTGCTCAACCACAACAAACTCAATATTAAACTTACTTATAAATCAAGCACTGAATCGGTGGACTTTCTGGATCTCAGGATCTTCATTGATGAGGTTGGCAGTATTGGTACTGATATTTTCAGAAAATCTACCTCCACAAATTCAATCTTGCATGCCTCAAGTTTTCATCAGCAGCACCAGATTCGGGGCATCCCCCGCAGTGAATTTTTGAGATTAAAGCGTAATTGCTCAACCGAGGTTTGTTTCGAATCTAGAGCTGCTCAGATGCGTCAAAGATTTAGATCTAGAGGCTACAGCAATAAATACATTCATGCTGGGTATCAGCACAGTGCAAGTAGCAAACGCATTACATTATTACATCCGAAAATGAGGACACAAGACACCAAAACACGTTTTATTGGTACATATAATGACAGGTGGAAAGATCTCCAGTGTATTTTACAAAAACACTGGCCTGTCCTGTGTACAGACGGAGAACTAAGGGAAGCGGTAGGTGACAAGGTCAACATGACAAGTCGACGGTCACCTAACCTCAAAGACCGACTTGTACATAGTCATTATGTTCCCCATACAAGCGAAACATTCTTGTCTCTCAGGAAAAAGGGTTTCTCTAAATGTAACAGCTGCTCTGCCTGTAGGTATATGGTACAGACGGACACATTTTTGAACAGTAAACACACTAAAGAATATAATATTGGATACACCCTTAACTGTAAGACCAAGGGGGTGATATACTGTTTAACTTGTCCCTGTGACCTTAAATATATTGGCATGACTACACGAGAAGTCCGCTTTAGGGTCTTAGAACACACAAGAAATATCAAAACGGCACAACGAGATTTGGATTCATTCAAAAAAATTACATCTGTAGCTAGACATTTCCTTCAACATCATGCTTCAGACAGTACGTGTCTAACAGCATTTGCCTTTGATAAAGTGGCCCTAGGCATAAGGGGTGGGGATTTGGAGAAAGCTCTCCTTAAAAAGGAGTGTCGCTGGATAGTTCTTCTCAATACCATGCAGCCCATGGGACTAAATGATTCTTTAGGGTTTGCTATGTTTTTATAGTTTATAATTGACATCTGTACATATATGCAATATTGTGTTCCAATTTATCTTCATTACCTTGTGAAGACGCGTGAAATTAATTTTGCATAAATATGTCTTATTTCGTTCCTCTCTGTTTTACTATTTAATTTTTTTAACAAAATTTCATAATTATTTTCTGATATAATGTCATCTTCTACTCTTTTATAAATATACAATTCTCTTCATTAATTTTCTCATGTTCTCAATACTAACTCTAAATATTCTATTCTATGTTATTAACATATATGTCTTTGCTTTGTCAGTGCATTGGCAAATGAATTGATTCCATCCAACTGCACCAGTCCTTGATATGATCTGCTAGTGACGTCATCTAATACATCACCTATGACGTCTGCTTCAGCATAACCCTTGCGTCAGAATCACAGCATTTATGGAAACATCTCCTATACAGATTCCTCGGTTTCTGTATTTTTGCTTGGACTATAAAATGCTTTGGTAAATGAATTGATACCTCCCATTGCACCAGTCTTTGATATGATCTGCTAGTGACGTCATTTAATACATCACCCATGACGTCTGCTTCAGCATAATCCTTGCTTCAGAACCATAGTATTGATGGAAATACCATCTACACAGATTTTTTTGGTTTCTGTATTTATGCTTCGATTGCTAAAGTGTGTATATGTTTTCAGACTATGTCAGAGAATAATATTGTTAGTTTAGTATTATTGGTATAATTACAATGATGACTAGTAGTAACTGGATAAAACTAGATCTTTAAAGTTGTATTAATATACTTTAAACTACTTCATGCTGCATTTTATTCCTGATTTTGTGCAAAATGATGCTGTTTGCATTTCCAGAGATGCAAAAGAAAAACGGTGCTGCTAATTTTTATGTCTGTAGCTGCACCACTGTCTTTTTAGGGAGAAATGTTTATTACAAAACCATAGCTATCTATATACTTGCAAGCTGTCACTTTTTGTGCTGTGAAGTTGTCATTTTCATACACACCAGTGCAAATATATGGGCTTAATTTGAAGCTCTGCCTGAAATGATTACAATATTGCTTGCACTGGTGTGCGTGACGCAGCTCAACTGAGCAGGTAGCTTTAATTGGACAGGAAAATAAGAACAAAGCTGGAACTAATTACTTTACCATCTATAAAACACTGCACGCCTTCACTTTAAATTTTACCACTCCGGGAAGAAGCCCACCGACGGGTGAAACATGTAGAGTGTTTACTTTACTACAGCCTTTATGTAATCTTCTATTCTGAGGGACTTCTGATGGATCTGATGCAGCATTTTGGACTTTATTTTTTGTTCCTGTTATAAGCAGACTTTGGAAACACATCCTGTACAATCAATATGGATACAAACTCTACACAATCTAGCTGCAGCTGAGTATTACCCTCCTTACTGTTTGGGCATTACCTGTCCTTGCAGTGCTGCGCTTTGTGGTGTTTTCAATATGTATGACTCTGTTTGCTAATATGTCTTTATTAGTCATATTTTTCTTTATTTGCTGCATCAGTTCTCATTGATTTCATTTTGGGGAAATGCTGTTCAGGGTATAACTATTATTATTGTTATATTATTTTTCCCTGGTTGCTTTATCTCCTTTTTTTTTCCCCCTCTGTTTTTGGTATACATATTAATTTTTCCTGGTTATATACTGGGTCATTGACTATATACTTTTTCCAACGCAATGATTTATCATTCTTTCATGCATATGTCAGTGGGAATATATTTTGTATTGTCTATTATGTTAGACTAAACTACTTTGTTGTCATTATTTAAACTTTATTTAGACACATTTTAGTTTTTCTTCTTTTTGTAATACTGATAGTATTTGATTAGTAGTCCTCTCTTTATATTTTTGATACATATATATTTTCATAGGCTGTCTTTAGTATTTTTATGTTTTTAAGTTAGTGTGTCTTGTTGTTAAATTAATAAAATCTTGTTCATTTTTTCTGAATTGGCGGAGCATCTGTTTCTTTTCAACAATCTTTATCTTATAGATTAGTTTAGGTGTAATTTAGAGTGCTACTAAGGGGATTGTCTTAGTTCTTTTCATCTGTGTGTCTTATATACAGTAGCGACATATCTTATTGAACTAAATACCGGCGGCATGCCGGGATCTGCCCCAGCTGCCGCCAGTAATGCACGCGCGCCGCCGCGTTCCCCCACTCACCCCCCCTCCTCCATCGCGCGCAATTTACACACGCTTCCGGACCCCTGTACCCCTTCTGCTCTGCCACTCTGCTTCCCCGAACCCCCGCTTACCTTAATGTCATCTCCAGGGGTGTCGGGGAAGCCTGGGGAAGCCGGGGAAGACGGGGAAGCCGGGCGCGCATGTGACTGTGACGTCACAGTGCGCCGCCACGCGCCGCGGCTACCCGCTTCCCAGCCACATACAGCCAGCGGCTTTTGCTCGAATAAGAGCTGCCGCTGCTGTAGTTTTCACTATCCCCTAGCACCATCAGGTCCTATTTAATTTATATAGTGACTTTATTTGTGGTATATATTTTATTTTACCCTTATAGTTAGTTTTATTAAAGGGCTTGAATTAACCTTATATATTATGTGTTGAGCAACTTCTCCTTTTGTGTGTTCTATATATATATATATATATATATATATATATATATATATATATATATATATATATCTTTCAACTGTAAATATTCCTGTATATTCATTTGCATATCTTAGACAGGTCTGCAACCCTGTCTTTTACCAGTATCACCCAGCAAACAGCACTTCCACTGCAGCAAGGGATTCTGGGAAATGACATGTAAATGAGCATACAGTGCCACTTTTTATCTCATGCTCACATTACATGAGCAACCCTTAGTCAATGCATGCTGCTTTAAACACAGCTTTTTTTTTTTTTACCCACCATAACCTTAATAGTCGTGGTGATTACCTACTCTTATCTCATTTGAGCAAATGTCAGCAAGCCAACCTCACACTGATGATACCCATCAAGGTTGAAACATGTCTGTGAGTGGGTTAACTGACTTTGCATCTCCCAAGTCCTTGCTTAAAAGCTATATATATATTACCACAACAACCCCTATACACCCCTAACAGACAGTACATACATACACAGCAATGATACTATAGGCCGGCGGGGGCCCTCGGGTGTTACCCGCAGGCCTGCAGTATCAATTCTGTGCCCCCCCAAATTAATGTCAAAACACATACATACTTATAAAGAAATAACCCCCCTCCCTAACACATACAGTATAGTAATGGGCACAATTACTATTTTCCACAAATGGATAATAGTGAATGAGCCCATTTTAAATACATTAAGAAAAATAACTAAAATAAATACATATTGCACTCACCCTTGTCCGTCTTCCACGATGAAGGCCATCCTCATCTTCAACACCGTCCATGCCCCCACCGATGCTGCAAAACATGAACAAGAATAAAAACAGCCAATGTAATGTCCCCTCACCCCTTAATCACATAGCGGTTATTAACCGCTACAGTCATTAAGGGGTTAACCCACCCTCACCAACCACTTGGGAGGCCAACATGCCCTCCCCCACTACCCCCCCCCCACCCCATGTGGCCTAACCACCCTCACCGAATACCCAGCCGGGAGGCCTACCCACATACCCTTGGGGCAAATACCCCCTCCCCCCACCCCCAGTACCCACAATAAAAACAATACACTACCCCACAATAAACATCATTATATTTATTAAATACATAACCCACCCCCTGTGCCCCCCCATAAATACATGATTTATTATTCTACATAAAGGGTTAATACCCCATGCCCACGTGAGTCCCCGGTGGGCCTGACGGGTCACCTCACAGACCTACAGGTGCCCAGAATCATGTTTCACACAGGGTCTGGAGGCCTGTTGGTGGGTCCCGCCAGGCGCCATGGTCCGCCAGGTGATCTCCACGGGTCATCGTGGGCCACAATGGGGTCTCCATGGTAGGCCCGCGGATGTCTGGGGGGCCTCGGGTCAGACCCACAGGTGTCTGAGGGGCCTTGGGTGGTTCCCACGGGGGTCTGGGGACCCAAGGGTGGTCCCTATGGGTCCGGGGTGCCCCCACAGATGTGGGGCCACCGGTTCTTCCCCGCAGGTGTCCCCCAAGGACCCAGCAGCCTGGTACCCGTGAGAAGCCCGAGGATACTGCAGGTGTTTTCCAGAGGTCTCTCGCAGACCTGAAGAACCAACCCTTTATGTAAAAAAATAAATCTGACCTATACATTAAATACATCAATTCCCCCCCCCCCCCCCACAACATATACAGTACAATAATGTGCCAAATAACTATTATCCAGATAGGGATTATAGATTATTTACCCATTATTAAACACATTAACTAGCATAATAAAATAAATAAAGATCTACTCACCTCATCAATAAGAAGCCCCCTCGCCAGCAAAATCCTTGTCCTCCATTGCCAACACAATACATAGCCAATACATTGCAATTACATTCAGATATCAATTAACCCCTTAATCACCTTATCGGATAATAACCACAAAGGTAATTAAGGGGTTAAGCCACCCTGGCCCAATACCCACCCTTCACCCATTCATTTGTACAGTGGCTTCATCATGCAACTATAAATATATACACACACACACACATATATATATATATATATATATATATATATATATATATATATATATATATATATATATATATATATACATACACACACACACATGATGAACCAATATGCAAATAAATGTTTAAGGGTTATCAAAAACATGCGCTACTACAAATACCCCTTCTCCATACAGACACAGTATAATAAAAGCATATTTCCTAAAAAAAATCCAATTTCATCTTCCAATCAAAATCCTCAAATGCCAATCAAAACATTGCATTTACATTTTATACATGATGCATACAATCTATGCACCATGTTCACTCTGCAAATCAATGTTAACAATAAAATATTCCAAAAAAAATACCAATACATCCAAACAAGTATACTATTTAAACCAATCACGTCACCATTTATCAATTAGCATTCATTAATCAAATCAATAAATAATTTAAATACCATCCATAACAATTAAACAATTAACTATTTCAATCGTTAAACAGAACAAGTTACCATCAGACAAAATATAAGTACCAAAAAGAATACAATAAACAAAAGCAAGCCTCACCATGACCTAAAGTACACTATACAAGACCAAAAATGACATCTATCAATTTGAAAAGACATTACACACACATTTATGCATAGCAGCATAGCCAAAATAATTTTACTGCACCGACACACTTTATTCGAGCAAATACCCAGTATGTACCTGGCAGATACCTGGAATGCGCCGCTCCTCACCTCTGACAAGCCCCGTTGCGTTTGCCTTCCCAGCCTGGGTTCATGCCTGGCTGACGGGCGGCTGATCTGTTAAATGATAATGATTAGGATTTAATAGGCTGCAATGCTTCGCGTGTCTACCAGATGGCATAAATTCATGAATTGTAATGCAGTATATATATATATACTGTGCAGTATTGCAGCCAGCGGGAATAAAATGCTTCAATCCCTGCCTGGAAAATACCTCAATGCACTCGGCAGAAAACAGTCACAAACCTCAATACACCCGGGTATACCCGAATTCGTGGGACTAGCCGAGCTCGAATAAAGTGTGTCGCCAGTGTAAATACTGCAAAACAAGCTTTTAAAGCAAAATAATTTATCACCCTTTATGTATATATCGATCTAGACATACATACATACATACATTGGCAAGAAATGATCTTAAAAAAAAAAACACATGTAAAAAAACAAAAAAAAATTAAAAAAATACATTTCTTTTGTTCACTTAAAATTACTTGACCCACTCACCGACTCCCGTTGAATAGCTTACTGTCGAACCAATACACGCACAGGAACCCATAAAATAATAAACCATAAAATAATAAACCATAAAATAATAAACTATAACAATCCAGGGGTCTTCTATTTGTAATCAATCTACATCTGTAGTCTTCTTTCTTGTATCTTCCGCTCTCTTCCGGGGTCTTCTTGTCTTCTTCGGCCACGCCCTGGTCTTCTTTCTTCTGTAGGAGGTCCTTCCTCCTCGGCATCTGCCTTCAAAATGAGACGACATAGGCTTTTATAGGCCTATGACGTCACATTTTCGTCATATGGTTCCCACGGCCCTGATTGGGCCGTGAAAACCATGTGATTTGGGGGGGGGAAATATCATTTAAAGGCAATGACACCAGCCAATCAGAATATCTGTGCTACAATTGCCTTTAAGATGATGTCATGAAAAGAAAGATGGCCAGCCTCACATGGTACGGTAGCCAATCAGAGCATGGGAAATACATCCCAACTCTGATTGGCTCTAGTACCATGTGACAGGCTTTCAATTACGTCACATCCGTTCTCCCCAAAGCCTCTGTCACATGGTCTACTAGAGCCAATCAGAGTAGGGATATAGTTCCCATGCTCTGATTGGCTACCGTACCATGTGAGGTCGGCCATCTTTCTTTTCATGACATCATCTTAAAGGCAATTGTAGCACAGCCATTCTTATTGGCTGGCATCATTGCTTTAAATGACGTCATCAAAATTAATTTTTCTTCTATCAGCACTACAGGTATATTTTATAATTGCCTTCTATTGAACAGATTTTGGTCTACCTTATTAAATCAGTTATTCCTCAGAAGCACTTTTTAAACATTTTAAGTTATGATGCCAAAAATGTGATAATTTTAAAATATGTGCTGATTTTCTAAATTCAAAGTGTACAAAAAGGGCCAGAACAAATTACATTTATGGTTTGAAATTAAGCACTCACTGTGACAGAGTAAGAATCACTAGAGTGTAGCATGCAAGCTAAATGAGAAAATTACCAGTGCAATCTGTTTAAAATAATTGATCTTTATGATGCAATGAAATCTTCTGGCACCACAGTCTTTAATATTTGGCAAGAACTATTTGTTCATAAATCATCCAATGTACAGTAACTCAAATAGAATCTAAAGGATTTGATATATGTTAAACTAAACAATTAAATATACTAAATAGAATATTAATAGAATGTGTGCATAATAAAACTAAAGTAAACTGAGGTGGACCTTGCCGTGTAATATAAAGTTGTTAAAAGAGGCATTTCACGGGAGGCGCATGCGCGATGGCAGTGAGTATGGATGCATGATTCCAGTGCTCCATGCCCCGCTCATAATATAAAGAATTAAAATACCTTCACTCTATACTGAACTGCTAGAATTTAACTACCATAACTCTACTAAACTACCAGGATGTCAAAACGGGCAACAAAAACGCCGAAATCAAAGGGGCTCCCGCTATATTTTAACAGCGCAAGGAGCAGCGCGGCGGAGGCCATAATGGCGCCGAATTCAAATCAGGGCTCTGATTCGGAACGGGAGGGAGAGAAGGAGGACGGCGAGAACGCTGAAGACAGGCCAGTTAGGCTTGGCGATTTCAATCGTTTATATACCGACCTAAAAACCCTCTTGCAAGCAGAAATTAAAGAGCAGGGGAGGGAAATCTGTAGCTTGGGAGAGCGCACAGGTCGAGTTGAGACCCAACTTGACATCGTTACCACTGCAACCAAAAGCAATGCAAAAAAAACATCAGAGATGCAGATCCAAATTAATGACCTGAAAGAAAAGCAGGAAGACGCAGAAAATCGGGAGCGTCGCAATAATATAAGGATACGGGGGGTCCCTGAAGAAGTGGGGGATTGCGAGGAATTTGTCCTGAGATGGATGGGGGAATTGCTGCCGGATACCCCCAGGGAAAGACTGGAGATGGATCGCTGCCATAGAGCCCTGAGAACGAGGCCGACGCAGTCAGATCAACCGCGGGATATCATAGCGCGGCTGCACTTCTACAAGACCAGGGAGGCCATCCTCCAAAAGTCCCGCGCCACCCCTACAATTGAATTTGAAGGAGCAAAATTGCTCATCTTCCAGGACTTATCCCCCCTAACCTTGCTGCGACGCAGGGCCCTGCTCCCAATCACAAAAGTGCTGAGGGACAACAACGTCCGATACCGTTGGACTTTCCCTTTTGGTTTGTCTACCAGCAAAAATGGACGGGCCCTTCACATGAAGGAGATTGGGGAGGGAGTGGTGTTCCTCCAGAAATTAGGCCTCAAGGGGACCCCGCCAGTGCCGGTGGAAGAAGAAGAGGAGATCCCGGGCCCCAGCTGGGCAACAGCGGGACAAGCGCCCCGGTCTCCACGGAATAAAAGATGAGTTGCAACAAGGCAAAGTCTCTCTAAATAATCCTCAGTGTTGGGGTATTAAGTTTCCCAGTTATCAGTTTTAAGTTCCCTGTTATATCGCTACGGACTTAAGCCCGCTTACATTACAGCAAGATCGAGCTTGATTTAAGGTTCCAGCTGGAGGGGCAAAAATCCTCGTTTTCCCACCTGTAAAAGACGCTGTACTCACCTGGACGAGAGAAACAGGAGGCCCAAAGATGGAGGCACCCACGAGGTGAGAGAAAAACCCAGCTTGGAACGCAGGAGCAGGAAACCACCATCAACCTGGAGGAGAGCGCGAACACAGCCGTTCAATACGAAAGACGCTCCCAAAATGGCGGCGGCCGGATGTCCGGGCGCCAGTAGAGGAAGTGCGCGGGCGGCCATCTTGGAGGAGGCAGAAAGATCCTAAGGACGTCAGGAGGCGGCGACGAGCGTCACGCGGGCGACCCGGCCTGGCGGGATTTTCAATTTTCGCCGGTCCCAAGCGCCGCAACTGCAGGGGCAGCAGCAGCTGCAAGCGACACACCGCCGGAACGAAGAAGGCCCAGCGGACACACCCCGGGAGGGTACCCAAGGGTGGAAGGCCTAAGAGGGGGGGGGAAAGGAGTCCCACACAGGGCTATAAGGGAGGGAAGTTAAGATCAGCGGCGGAAGGCAGGATAGAATAAGGGTAAAGTAGGTGGAGCATATAAGAAGGCAGATATAGCCGGGGGGAGGCAGAGAGGGTGGAAGAGGTAAGGGAGTAAGCGGGGTGGGGCAAGAGGAAGGCATAAGGGAAGTGATGGAAACAGGAAGGAGACAGATGGAAGAAGCAAGTGGAGTAGCAGTAGAGAAGAGGGACGGGAGGGAGGAGGGTAAGGACAAGTGGTTATACCAGAGGGAAGAAGGGAGAGGAAGTATTGAGAGGGCAATAGCAAGTAAATGAGATACAGGGAAATGGAAAAGGTTAGAAAAGAGTTCGTCAGGGAAGGGAGTCCGAAGAGAAAATAGAAGGGAGAGATAATACACCAAAGAACGTTCTCTAAGAGAGGTGGAAGATAAAGAGGCCACCCGTCCAGTTAGGGAAATAAAGGGCAAGGACGCAAGAGGTAGCACTTAATACTGTGGTTAGCGATAAACCCAGGAGTTATAAGTTATAAGTTATATAGGTATTGTGCAAGTTTTTGGTTTAGGAGCGGGGCGGGAGCTGAGGGATCTCTGCCTGCTCTGCGGTCCGCATGGGCCAGGGGCTGGGAAGGGGTTATCCCAGCGAAGTCCTTTGGGAGGGAGGGGGTTCACGAAGTGAGATAACATCGGAGAGGGCCCAGTGGCAGGTGCCCAGCCCCCAAAGGCAATGGAATCTGAGCCAAGGTGGCGGGGCCACAGCTCGGAGGACACTAATTGTTTTTTGTTCTATGTGTGTCTTTCCCCATGTTTCCCTATTGTTTCCCCCCAACCCACAGGACCCACCATCCAAAGATCAGCGTGAGTGCTACAGGTCGGAGACGGCTCTTCCTCAGTCTCGGTTCCTGGCGAAACATACGCCTCCACCGCCCCCCTGCTGCAGGTTCAGTCCAAGTCAAGGATGAGTAACGATTTGATCTTTATTTCCCATAATGTCAAGGGATTCAACAACCCAATAAAGCGCAGAATTGCCTTCAGGGACTATGTTCGCAAAAAAGCGGATATAGTATTCGTTCAGGAGACACACTTCTCCAAGTCGAATCACCCCAACTACCTGGACAGGCACTATAGGACAATGTTCATGTCCTCTGCGAAAGTTAAGAAAAGAGGAGTGGCAATACTAATCCACCGCAGAGTGCCCTTCCAGGTAGTTAAAACATATAAAGATGTGGATGGACGCTATGTTATCGTCACGGGCACAATTAACAACCAAGAGGTCACTTTGAGCTCAATCTATGCCCCCTGCGAACAGACACCGCAATTCTTCACATCATTTTTTGATAAACTACACAAGGTGGCAATAGGTTGTATATTCCTGGCAGGAGACATGAACCGCACCCTAGACCCAGACTTGGACAGATGCACGGGGACTAACTTACCACAGAAACAAGACGTACTAACTATACATCAAGGGCTCCGTGATTGCCAGTTAATTGACATTTGGAGGGAACATCACCCCTCGGAAAGAGCATACACTTTCTACTCACACCCCCATAACAGATACAGTAGGATAGATTACTTCCTGGTCTCTAACAAAGCGGTCTCCATGGTCTCCCATTCTGGGATCCATGATATTTCATGGTCAGACCACGCACCAATTGAGCTGCGATGTGCTTTGCGGCTGCTGGACAGACCGGGGGCGAACTGGAAATTAAACGAGCTGCTGTTAAAAAATCCAACATCGGAGCGGGCGATAGGAGATAAAATTAAGGAATATTTCGAAATCAATACAGGAAGCGTATCTTCCCACTCTACTCTTTGGGAGGCCCATAAGGCGACCATGAGGGGACTCCTAATGAATTTAGCAGCACAAACCAAAAGAGCTAAGGAGTCCCAGATAAAAGATTTGCGAGAGAGACTAGCACACCTCTCCGCACTTCATAGTCTCAATAAACAGGGCGCTACCCTAAAGGAACTCTCTGACACTAAAACTAGACTCAATTTGTTGCTAAACTCCAGAGCCGAGAGGGAGTTGGCGTGGTCCAAGCGTAAGTTTTACGACAAAGCCAACAAGCCAGATACCTTACTTGCCAATAAATTACGTAACAAACTCCCTAATTATAGTATCTCCTCCATCCGCACCAAGGGAGGGGACCTTACCTCCGACCCTAGAAGAATTGTCGCGGAATTTAAAAATTTCTATGAAGTTCTCTATGATGGAGATAAGGTCAGCCACACACAGAAAATAGGAGAAAAAACCCAGAAGTTCCTAAAAGAGGCACGCCTTCCCAAATTGAGCAGGGCAGAAAGGGAGGCACTACAGAGTGACTTTACATTTGAAGAATTGTCAGAGGTTATAAAGGCCCTTAAACCAGCCAAAGCTCCGGGACCAGATGGTTTTTCAAATTTATATTACAAAAAATTCCTTAAAATACTAGCGCCACAGCTTCTAAAATTATTTAACGAAATTCTAGCGGGGGGCTCCTTTCCATCCCAGATGCTCCAGGCCTCAATCTCCCTGATCCACAAGCCAGGTAAGGACCCGGTAGACTGTAAGAGCTATCGGCCCATATCCCTGATTAATTCCGATGTGAAAATATTCTCTAAACTATTAGCTAACAGGGTGGGCATTGTCCTACCAGGGCTAATCCACCCGGATCAGGTGGGATTTATTGGAGGAAGGCAGGCGGCAGACAACACAAGACGGATCATAGATTTGATCGATCTGGCCAATAAAAAGAATATCCCGTCTATGCTGTTGAGTCTGGATGCTGAGAAGGCCTTCGATAGGATCGATTGGTCCTATCTGAGGGCAGTACTAGGAGCATTCGGTTTCGAGGGACGCCTCCTAGAAGCCATCTTGGCCCTGTATAAAGGCCCCACAGCTAGGGTGCGCCACCAGGGCTTCCCATCGGAGCAATTTAACATCTGTAGCGGGACGCGACAGGGGTGCCCCCTGTCCCCTCTGCTGTTTGCATTATGTATAGAA
The DNA here is from genome assembly GCF_040206685.1 of Ascaphus truei. Classification (NCBI taxonomy): domain Eukaryota; kingdom Metazoa; phylum Chordata; class Amphibia; order Anura; family Ascaphidae; genus Ascaphus; species Ascaphus truei. The sequence goes on along the minus strand of NC_134484.1, from coordinate 212,402,969 downwards.
CCCCTGGCGGCTCATATTCGCCTAAGCCCAGATATATCAGGGATAGACGTAGGGGACCAATCCCATAAAGTGGCATTATACGCTGATGACGTGATAATGACCCTGTCGAAGCCGCTCACTTCCCTGCCCAATGTCTTTGAGATTCTGGGAGCGTTCAGCCTCATTTCCGGGTTCAAAATTAACCAGACGAAGTCTGAAGCCCTAAATATTAGTCTCCCGCGCCCAATGGAGAAATTACTTGAACTAAATTTTAATTTTAAATGGCAAGCCTCCTCTATCAAATACTTAGGTATCCAAATTACCAAGACATATGACTCATTATACAAAGCAAATTATCCCAAATTATTCCAAGCTTTAAGAGAGGACCTGAGGGTGTGGGCGGGGTTTGGAATTTCCTGGTTTGGACGAATTCATAGCATTAAGATGAATCTCCTGCCAAGGGTGCTTTACCTGTTCCAGGCCCTGCCAATACCATTGGTGCGGGCAGATATCCTCGCCTTACAGTCAAAGATCATGAAATTCATTTGGCACAAGAAGAGTCCACGAATTGCTAAGAGTATACTAACCAGGCCCACGATTAGAGGGGGACTAGCGGTACCTTGCTTGATGGCATATTACAAAGCAGCAAGATTAGGTCAGATTGTCCAGTGGCACCTTGACCCGTCCCTGCGGAGATGGGTGGCACTGGAGAAAACCTGCTGTGCTCCAATAGAGTTGAATAATTTAATTTGGCTGCCAAAACGCTGCGACAACACAGTGGGAGTGCTGCTACGGACCATGGTGAACTCTCTGGCGGTGTGGAGGAGTTCCAAACTTAAACATAAACTAACGACAAAACACTCCTTGATGACCCCGCTATTCGATAACCCAGATTTCGCCCCGGGGATGGCCGGAGGGCGGCACTTTAAAATTTGGATACAGTCGGGATATAAGCGACTAATGAATCTGAAGGGGCCTCAGGATATTAAAACATTCGAACACGTCAAATCAGAAAAAGGCCTTCCAAACACTGAATTATTCCGCTACCTCCAGATAAGAGCATTCTATAACAAATTTCCAATTAGACCAGCTAGGACCAATTTTGAGCAGCTGTGTTCCAGAGCAACGGACACACGGGGACTTACCTCTAGATTATACCGGGAAGTGATCTGTCCAAGTGGACCTGACGTCGACAAACTGAACTACATGACTAAATGGGAGACAGACCTAGGGGAGACTTTAGAGGACAAAGACTGGGAGTGGATCTTGCAGGCGGCGGCCAAAAGCTCCATCTGCTCAACGTTAAAAGAGAACGCATATAAAGTCATGATGCGCTGGTATCACACCCCATTACGTCTGTCTAAATTCGTCAGCGGGTATTCCCCGCTCTGCCCAAAACAGTGCGGGGAATCAGCAGACCTAGTCCACATGCTGTGGTCCTGCCCGAAGGTACTCCCGATTTGGGAGAGCATTAGAGCTTGGGCACAAGGTATCCTCGATTTAGAGGTTCCCCTGGACCCGTGGCTGTTCTTACTGGGCAGACGGGCCCGGGGGCTGCCAAAATCGGCACACAAATTGGTGGCACATATGGCCACAGCCACTAGGTGCGAGATCGCAGCAGTGTGGATACAGCAAGATCCACCAGTCTTCCCCAAAATTCGAAACAGATTATGGCAAGTTTGCCAGATGGAACAGTTGACTAGCTGGGTCAACGACTCTGGCCGAAATTTCTTAAAAGTGTGGGAGCCATGGCTCACCCAATCCGACATCCCCGGGGTAGATGCCAGCACAATTTTGCAATAATAAGTACAAGTGCGTTCTCTGGTGACGGAGCGGAACATACTATAACATAGGCACGTAACAGGTAGGATCCCCTCGACTATTAAATCCAGAACCAAGAGGAGGAGTCGTCAGGTGTCTCAAAGAAGGGCGCAGCACGGACCAAAAGCAGACCTTCCACTACCGAAGAACACGGTGGCAGTCCATTCCCCCCCCCCTACCCCCCCTCCTTCTCCCTCCTTGTTGTTTTTTTCCTCTGTTGTCTAGTCTTTGGTCAGGTGAGTCAGGTTTGTCTAGTCTTGTGAGTGCATGTTGTAAGTCCCTTACTGCTTTTGAGTGATTTTACCCTTGATTGTGAGAGCGAAAAGGGTAAACCTCGGGGGGTTTCAAATTGTTTTATTATGGGATGTGGCATAACGTACCTGTTGTGAAACCCAATAAAAATTTTGAAGTTGAAAAAAAAAAGAGGCATTTCACATTTTCAAAATTATATGTAATCCTGTAAAAAGTAACACAATCATCTATACTGTCCCAGCCAGCTTAAAACTAATGCGGCTGCCGCCGCAGTTTAAAAACAGCTGCGGGCGGCGCGGCTATCTTCGGCCGTTATCAAAGAATTTTAGTTGTAAAACAGAGATAAACCTGGTGGAGTCAAAACATTAAATAAGACACCAGAATGTTGTGCACTAGTTAATGACGTCAGTTGCTCTAATTTAATGTTTAAATGTAATCACAAAAAAAGTTTTGATGTTAACATTTTAGAACTGCATCATCACTATTTCTGAAAAAAGAAGCTAATAAAGGCCCAGCTGCACTGAGCTCAATTAAATCAGGGGAAATAACATGTTGTTACCTAAATTAGTAACAGACATTATTTTCTCTGAGTCAAATGCATATCCACAAGGTTGTTTAATTTATTAGCCTACAGCTGCGCCAGCCTTTATTCTAAAGCCTCGCACGCCGTACCGCTCTGAATACCGGGTCATGACGCGCAATGTTTTCCAACCGTATAGCAATTGACTCGGGTTTCTATCGTTTTTTTAGCGTGCGCAGAATCCATTTATCGGGCGCTAAAAATTGCATTTTAGCCTTGTCTGCAATACTGTCTAGAAACTCAAGTGGACGATCGCGAGCTATTGTCTTAAAAGTCTAATAGCAATTCAACCTACACAGTACAGCTGTACAGTTCTGCAAGTCTGTGTGTGTACGTTAATTGTAATTTGAAGATTTATATTTGAAGCAGAGATTAACGTTACGATTAACGAGATCTCTCCTCCAGCACCTTTCATCATCATCATCCTCATATATCTCCCCCAGCACCCCTCATCATCATCCTCATATCTCCCCCAGAACCCCTCACTATCAATCTTTGCGATACTCCTCATCTATCTCTAATACCCCCATCTCTCCCCCTCACCCACACACATACTGCTGCGGCCAAGTTTATTCGAGCATTTGCCCGTTCTTGGCCGCAGCAGTAGCCTGGCGCGCGCCCGAGGGTGACGGGCGCGCGCCGAAGCAGCGGAAGAGCGCCCTCCGATCGGGGCGCTCTCCCTACCGCTGCCGGGTCCGCCGGGTCCCCCGGAACCCCCTGCCGCCGTCCCTCGGGGAGCCCTGGACGCGCGTGCAGGGGGCGCAGGCTCCCGAAGACGCGTGACCGCGCGTCTATGACGCGCGGCACGCCGAGGGGCGGCCACTAGCAAGCCGGGAAATCTCCCGGCTTGCGGATCTGGCCGCAGTGTAATAAACTGTGTCGCCACTGTAATACTCCCCCTCCACAAACACACAATACCCCCTTGCACACCACACACTTCCCACCCCCCCTGCACCTCACATCCTTCTCCCCCGTGCACCTCACATCATTCTCCCCCCCTGCACCTCCAATCACCCCCAGCTGCACCTCCAATCACCCCCTTGCACAGTGCATAAGGCAACAGCATGTGACTTTGTGCATTATTTTACCGTCAAAGATGATGCTGCATCCTGGTCCATGTCTAGAGATCACACCCCACACATGCAGCTTCACTGGGTGTTTTGGACGTAACTTCATAGATAAGCGTCCTTTTTTGTGGAATGCAAAACTGGCAAATCTCTCAAGCGATACAGTTGACTCGTCAGTAAAAATGCAATCCTGAAATGTCTCGCCATTTTCGATCCATGCCCGTGCCTGGTCCACTCTTTTGATCTTGTTGGCATCCCTTATCATAGGATACGCTCTGTAATGACAAGGAATAATTTTAGAGGTACTGTACAGTTACTTAAACCACACTTCTACCTACTGTACTGTCCAGTACTAACCTTAAACGTTCATATTTCCATCCCAATCTTTTTATCATCTTCTTAATGCTGCTCTGAGATGCGATTATATTGAGATTTTTCCCTAGCTTGCAAGTGCCTCATTCTGCTGGATATAGACCCACTGTGGTCTTTCTCCATCCTAATAGAGGTATATTAGTATTTTATCTGGTAGTGTTAGGACTTGCGAACAGGTGTCTGCCTTGACGATGCTCGCAAGCTTACAACGCTTTGGCCAAAGGGTTAAACTAAATGACCCTATTTCAAGAGAATATATAAGTATTTTACTGTGTATTTCTGTCATGTTGGATGTAGCATTGGGCTTCTCTGTTGTCTGAGAAATACAAGGTTGCAAGGGCTGGTCTTGCCCAGAAATATGCCCTGTAAATCTTCAAACACCGGTCAGTTATGGATGTACAGCAGGTTGACCCACAACACTAATTACAAAGGGAATTGGATCAAAAAGGCTCTGTCAGAAAATTTAAGGAAAACTATTTTGGCTTAAGTGCAGCGGTTTTTTATTGTTACCGATCATTTAATGAGAACCGTGAGAGACACCATCAATGGCCTTTTGAGGCATGTAAGGGCTCGTCCCTGGAAGGAGAGACTGATGGGGATGAACTTTGCTGCTTGATTGCTCAGTCGTGCAAAAGTTATAAAATATTGTTTTACTAAAAAAAAAAAAAAAGTTGACTGGTTTAAATTATTTCATTGTGTCACCTTTTATAAATCATAAATATAACATTTCACATAATGGTTGGTTAAAATCAGTCAGTCCTTCAAGAAGGCTACAAGAATTTTCATGAATGGCTCGGGGGGTTGTTGATAAGCGGTTGCATTACCGTTGTGTACGAATGAATTTGTTTGGGGGAGGATTCGTTCCACAGTAAGGGCTTATCAGCCTACAAGAATTTTAATGAATGGCTCGGAGGGGGATGTGTGGTGTCTCTTGTTCACATACACGCATGCGCCTAAATGTGATGACACGCATACTGCGTTTCAACAAGGTTCCAATGAGACATACACGCATGTGCATAAATGTGAGAACACGCTTCAGTAGATAAAACTATTAAACTAAGTCACAAAGCCACCCATTACAAATGAATGGTTTGGCCTTGTGTGTGTGGGTGGGGGGGGGGGGGGAGAGGGTTGTATACTGGATTATTAGTTCAACAAAATATTTCCAACAGGTCATCATAATGTTTTGAACCCCACACCCTGAAATAAAAATCACAGTACTGTAGAATAAATACACACTGTATAGAATAAAAGATTATAATCTTTTATGTTGGTGGTTTCTTATACAGTATGAGTTAATTAAACGTGCAAGTGTACTGTATTACAATACTGTATGTAAAAAAGTATTGAACATGAAAACAGCTGCATACTGTTTAAGGTTTTCTAAAAAGCTCATAAATACTCTATCTTAATCAATAACATTTTTTACATCACGTTCATCAAAGCGCAAGCAACGTTTCAAAAAAGCGATATTATACTGTAGGTCCATCGAAATTCCTCCATTTGCCATTCTCCGCTTGATGACAAAGTTTCTTTTCTGAGGAAAAATAAATTTTTATATATTTCCGTTATTAATTTATAATATAATAAATATATATAAAATAATGTTTTTACTCCAATAAAAGTTGAATTTTTAAAATTGTTTCAGTGTCACATTTTATAAAACATACAGTACAGTAAGTACCGTATAACATTTCACATAAGGGTTCCTCCTACAAGAATTTCAATGAATGGCTCGGGGGGGGGAGGGGGAGTTGATAAGCGCTTGCATTACCGTTGTCTTGTTACTATTGTGAGGATTCGACATCCTGGCGGTCGCAGACCGTCTCCTCACCTCAACAAGCCTTCCGACGGACACCCAGGATGCGCGGTTTCGTGGGCCTAGCACGCACGCACTCGTGAACCTTGCGCGTCCTGATACTCCGCCCGCGAATTCAGATCCCGCCCACATCTCTGACGCACGACGGGTGCATTTGGCCAGCCTCCCTGCCGACGCACGAGTCAAACTCTGCCCCTGCTCTGATGAGAGTCAGGATCGCCGTGGGAATGACGCGCATTCTCGGCTCCGCCCCTTAACCTCAGTGATGCGCGAGGGTCGCCGCGCGATTGATCCGCCCCCTCTTACCCCAAGAATCGCCATGGGAGTGATGCGTGCTCCAAGACCCTCCCCCTGGCCTCTGTGACGTGCACGGGATGGCGCTTGAGCAGTTCCACCCTCATCCCCGATTAGACTGCATCATAGGGCATACCTGTGTACACCAGCGTCCTATCAGCACTAACTTCCTAGTTCCGCCCTGGCTGTCTATTGGAGGCTCCTCCTACATATACCTTGATGCTGCTTTCATTCCTTGCTGAGCATAGTCATTGTGACGCTGTGCCTTGCCACATCCTTGTTCCTGAGACCTTGCCTTGAATGACCAACCCTGGCTCCAGTCCTGACCTTGGATAAGTACTTCTACGATCCAATATTCTCCTTTCCTGAACCTGGCTACGTACCCCGACTACCCGATATTCTCCAATCCTGACCTGGCTACGCACACTGATGATCCGCAACTTTCCGCTCCTGAACCTGGCAAGTACCTTAATCATTCTACTATCTGTATTTCTGACCTGGCTTGAATGACTACTCCACATCCTAGGCATGCCCACGTGGCTGTGGGTCAGCGTTTTCCAATCCCCTACCTCAGCACCGCAGTTGCGCTTCGTTTGTGGTGAGCTACGTGTTACAACTGTACAGTAGTAAGTCTTTGCATGCGAGGTGGGTGGGGATGTGATGATACGCATATGCGTTTCAACAAGGTACCATGAGACATACACTCATGCGCCTAGCTGTCCACCAATTGTTCAGTATGTACTGTAGAAGCTGCTCAGCCAATCATAGTGCTGGACTACATTTTCTAGAATTGTGAATAAGATAATAGAACTAAATAACCATGATCAAAGCGATTGCTTACAGGAGAACGGTCCATTTTGCAATAACTAATCACTTGTCTGTGTGCATAATGTATTGATATTTAAAAAAAAGAATACAATACCGCAGCTTGAACTGCAGCTACATTAGTGTAAGTACTGTAATACATGTACTCTAGTGTAATAAAAGTAGTGTAATGCAGGTTTTAAATTATACTGTATTTACCTTCATTATAGACTTTGCCAAACGGGTGGTGCTGAGCCACTGTCAGTCCCGTAGTCTTCATTATAAACGTACTTGACAGGTGACAGTGGGTCTGCAACACCTGTAGTTGACAGCAGATGAAGCTGGAAATCTTTTTGGTACATGCAAGCTTGCTGGTATCTGTAAGTGAAATCAGACTCATGCTGGAAGTTTTTCAGGCATCCTGGCAGGGACAGATAGCAAGGGTTGCTGGTCATCAGGTTTTCACTGACGGTCGGACCATTATTGTCAGCCGGTGCTGGCGCTGGCACTGGCACAGGCGCTGTTACATTGCTGGCCTGGGATTGACGAATCATATTCGGAATGAACATGTCCTTTCTCCTTTTGAAGTCTCCATGATCAAAGATATTGGAAAAATCTGGCACCACTCACCAATACCCTCCTCTAACTCCGTGTGCAGGGGCAATAAGAAAAAAACACGGATCACTACTTAACTTTTTCCTTATCACACACTTCCACAAATGAGCATCATGTGAAAATGTGTAAAAGTCATAATTAGAGATAAAATATTGATAGATTTGACCAACTGTGGCCATGTTATCAGCTGCTGCATTAATTGCTGACCAACTTACGTATGTACAGAACTTCCTCCACCTTATTTTTAATTCGCCACTAACATAGGATTTATGTATTGAGGACCGTATATTTTAATTGAGTATCTCTCTCAATAAATTTATTTTTAACTCGATTTCATTACACACATTACATCTCTCCCACACCATTCCTTTGAACGTGTGTCTGGTTTGAATCACATTCCTGCTTGACAGCAGTAATTTGCTGCGCATGCGCTTGTAACTTCGCCCACCACTGCTTGTTTGCTGAGTGAGTGACCAAAAAGAAATTTAAAATAAAAAAAATTTTATGGTAATTTTTTTTATTTTTCCATTCTCCACAAGCCTGCAAAAACCATCTTACTGTATAACGATATTCAATCTGTGGAATGTGAATAAATATTAATTAATAATATATACTGTAATGTACTGTATAATATATATATATATATATATATATATATATATATATATATATATATATATTGTGACAGAAACCAGGGGATGGTAATAAATTCCGTATATAGGGCTCCCAGGATACTAGACAGTTTCTATCCTGTTTGGCCTGGGAGTGCAGCCTTATAATACATACACTCCATCCCACAGTTTGGCAAGCGCTGGAACTGAGGGATGAGAGATCCAGACCAGAGTTTGTCTGCTGCCTGATTTCTGTCACCTGTCATGCTAATTAGGAATCAGGTATGAAAGACTGATTTCCTGTTTGCTCTGGTCTCCCCACAAGAGCCAGGAGGCTGGAAGGCTGCTGAACTACAGAGGGGAGAAGCCTCTTCCCCAAACAGGTTCAATCTTTCTGTTCATTTGTGTAAGACTGCAAAAGTACCGTGTTTTGATGTTGGAAGTGGAAAAGCCACTTCCAACCCTGAGTCAGGGATATCTAAGTTAAGTTATCGCTCAGGTGAGCAGCTTTTGTTTTGATCTGTTTTCTGTTGTATGCACTGTGGCAGTCTCAGTGCCTGGGACTGAATAAACCAGGCATAGCCTGTTTAAAGGAACAGTACGTGACGCCTCATCATTTAACCTACCCTAAAAGACAGTGTTCTAAACAGTCCCGGACAAACGACGGAGCCCCGGAGTAAGCCGTTTGTCACATATGGTGGAGAATGCGGGCAGAGCACTAGGGGGTCTGCGGGTTGAAGAACTTTGAAAAAAAAAAAAAAAAAAAAAAAATAATTTTTTTCATCCTCTGCAAACAAGATGGAAGACGTGGTGGGTGCGCTGGTACGCAATGTCGCTGCCCAGAAAGACGCGAATGAAACCCAGCAACAGCTGTTAATAGCCCAGCAAGAAACTAATGCAAACCAGCAGCAGACGAATGCAGCCCAGCAACAGCTGCTAATAGCCCAGCAAGAGATTAATGCCAACCAGCAACAGGCGAATGCAAACCAGCAACAGACGAATGAAGCCCTGCAAAACGCGAATGCAAACCAGCAAGAGACAAACCGCTTGCTGAGAGAGGAGCAACAGCGGTTCGCTCAGGGCTTTCAGCAGGAACTCGAGATTCTGAGGGGGACTATCAGTAACCTTCCACTGGCAGCGGCAGCCCCAGTACCGAAAATGACCAGGGCAAGCCACTACCTTCAGAAGATGGGACCCTCGGATGATGTGGAAGCCTATCTTCTCACGTTTGAACGCACGGCACAGAGAGAGGGATGGCCAGAAGCTGAGTGGGCTGGTCTAATCGCACCCTTCCTAAGCGGCGAACCCCAGAAGGCTTACTTTGATCTAGAGCCAGCCGAAGCTAACGTCTATGCAAAATTGAAGTTCGAGATCCTCGCCCGCCTCGGCGTAACCACGGCTGTTCGCGCCCAAAGGTTTCACGCATGGTCCTTCACGATGGATAAAGCCACCCGAAGCCAGATGTATGACCTCATCCACCTCGCCCGGAAGTGGCTACAACCCGAGATCAACTCAGCCAGCCACATCGTGGAACGGTTGGTCATGGACCAGTTCTTGAGGAAACTTCCCTCTGCCTTACGCCGTTGGGTCAGTCGGAGTGACCCCCACAATGCGGATGAGCTTGTGGCCCTCGTAGAAAGGTACAATGCAGCAGAAGAGCACCCGCAACCCACAGTCGTGGAGCAACCCCACTACCCGAGGTTCCAGGACTCTTCCAGAGACGGTAAAAGGGTACCGGGGTTAAGGGGCGCTGAAGAGCGGCGACCACCTTCACGCAGCACCAGCAACAGTGGTTCGCACACTAAGGGCAATAGCCAACATGGGGAGCCGGGAAAAGGCTCTAAGTGGGACACAGACTATGTACCTAAATGTGTAAATTGTCATGAGAGGGGCCACACAGCAAAAATCTGCCCACTAAATGATGAGCCCATGCAATGCAACAGCGTGGAACCTTATTCGCTGTTGTCCCAATGTATGGGCCCTAGCCCAGAGGACCCCTTGAATAACCATCTGTGGGCATTTGTAAAGGTTAATGGTAAGAGGGTTCGGGCACTTCTTGACTCTGGGAGCATGGTCACACTAGTGTCCGAATACCTCTTGCCCATTAAGAAGAAACAGGGAAACAGTTCACAAAGAGTGGCAATTTGTTGTATACATGGGGATAATCATGAATATTCCACTGTTGATGTTTTTTTTGAAACAGAGTTTGGTTCTTTAGATTTCAAGGTGGGTATTGTACCCAAACTGGCACATGATGTGTTAATAGGGACCGACTTTCCCCATTTTCTAAAAATGTGGTCCCCCGCTCAGAATAGCGCCCAGAGTTCAATAGCGGACCATAACGAAGTATTAGAAGAAACAAATCCTTTCCCTTTTTCAGAAATGGAGGTTGACGAGGGCCCAAATAAGAAGGGGGAAAAGGAGGAGTGCTGTAAAATTCCCTTCCCCATCACTACTTTGGTAGGGAATACCCCAAATCAAGATGTTGAGCAGACACTTACCACCCCAGAACCGGATAAGACCCTCGCTGACCTAGAGGTCAGTCCTGGGAGTTTTAAGAAGGCCCGGTGGGAGGACCCCACATTAGCGGTAGCAAGGGGAAATATACGGGACCAGAATAGTACTCCTGGCCAACCAGATAGGTCACTTGCTTACCCCTACTTCGAGGTAGAGAACAACCTAGTATATCGGGTTGATAAAAGGAAATCAGTTACAACTAAACAATTGTTGGTACCACGGACATTCCGTAACGTAGTATTACACCTCGCACATAGTCATCCATTGGGGGGACACCTAGGGGTGGAAAAGACAAAAGAAAAGGTTCTCCGAAGCTTCTATTGGCCTGGGGTTCTGGCAGAAATTACGAATTATTGTTCCTCATGCCCAGAATGTCAGATCACCGCCCCGTTCAAGGCGTACCGCAGCCCATTGGTACCCCTTCCCATAATAGAGGTACCATTTGACCGGATTGCTATGGATCTAGTAGGACCCCTAATAAAGTCTGCTAGGGGACATCAGCATATATTGGTAATATTAGATTATGCCACCCGATATCCGGAGGCAGTTCCCCTACGTAGCACCTCAGCTAAAAACATAGCAAAAGAGTTAGTAGTTCTGTTTTCCCGGGTCGGGATTCCTAAAGAGATTCTATCTGACCAGGGAACACCATTTATGTCCCAAGTAACAAAAGAGCTATGTAAACTCCTAAAAATCAAGCATCTCAGAACCTCAGTCTATCATCCACAAACAGATGGTTTAGTGGAAAGGTTCAATAAAACCTTAAAGAGCATGTTACGGCGGGCGGTTGATAAAGATGGGAAAAACTGGGATTGTTTGTTACCGTACCTGTTATTTGCCATTAGGGAAGTTCCCCAATCATCCACTGGCTTCTCCCCGTTTGAACTATTGTATGGCCGACACCCAAGGGGCTTACTGGATATAGCCAAAGAGACTTGGGAACACGAGGTTACCCCTTACAGAAGTGTAATAGAGCATGTTGCCCAGATGCAGGACCGCATTGCTGCAGTCCTACCCATAGTGAGGGAACACATGGAGAAAGCTCAAGAAGCACAGAGGAATACATATAATAAGGGTGCTAGGGTCAGAATTTTTTCTCCAGGTGATAGGGTACTAGTTCTGGTTCCCACCGTGGAGAGTAAATTCCTTGCTAAATGGCATGGGCCATATGAGGTCTTGGAAAGAGTGGGAGAAGTAAATTATAAGGTAAGACAGCCAGGTAGGAGGAAACCTGAGCAAATTTACCATATAAACCTACTCAAGCCCTGGAAAGATAGAGAAGTCTTGTTAACCCTAGTACCCCCAGGTCCGTCAGAGAATCAAGAAACTGACCCAGAGGTTAGCATAGCTGAAACCCTGTCTGTTCATCAGAAACGAGAGGTTCAGAATTTAGTGAAAAGAAACAAAGAAATCTTCTCTATACGGCCAGGTAGAACTAGCATAATTGAACATGACCTAGTCTCTGAACCGGGGGTCCGAGTTAACCTTAAACCGTACCGAATCCCAGAGGCCAAAAGAAAGGCTATAAGTTTAGAGGTTAAAAAAATGCTAAAACTAGGTGTAATTGAGGAATCCCAAAGTGGGTGGAACAGCCCTATAGTCTTAGTCCCAAAGCCAGATGGTACAACAAGGTTTTGTAATGACTACCGGAAACTAAACGCGGTGTCAAAATTTGATACTTATCCTATGCCCAGGGTAGATGAACTTGTAGAGAGACTGGGCAAAGCCCGATATCTCACAACCCTAGACCTAACAAAAGGGTACTGGCAGGTTCCCCTCACAGAAAGGGCAAAAGAAAAGACAGCCTTCTCAACCCCAGACGGCCTCTTTCAGTATAAGGTGTTGCCTTTTGGCTTACATGGAGCTCCCGCCACATTCCAAAGAATGATGGATAAAATTTTAAAACCACATGCTCGGTATGCTGCCGCCTACCTGGATGATGTGGTAATCCATAGTGAAGATTGGCAATCCCACCTTCCAAAGGTCCAAGCTGTGCTTGACGCAGTCCGGTCTGCTGGACTAACTGCTAACCCCGCTAAATGCACTATTGGTCTGGAGGAGGCCAAGTATCTGGGATATTCTATTGGCAGAGGTTTACTCAAACCCCAAACACTCAAAGTGGAGGCGATACAAAATTGGCCAAGGCCAGTTACAAAAAAACAAGTAAGGACCTTTTTGGGGTTAATTGGGTACTATAGAAGGTTTATTCCCAATTTTGCAACTAAGGCAACCCCACTAACTGACCTCACAAAAGCAAGAGGACCGCTAATGGTAAAGTGGTCCCCCGAAACCGAACAGGCCTTTAGAAGCCTGAAAGAAGCTCTCTGTGCCCAACCAGTGTTGGTCACACCTGACTTCTCCAAAGAGTTCGTAGTCCAAACCGACGCATCTGAGGTAGGGCTGGGGGCGGTACTCTCCCAGGAGTCTCAAGGTGAGGAGCACCCCATCCTTTATTTAAGTAGGAAACTAAATCCCCAGGAGAAAAATTACTCCATAGTAGAGAAAGAGTGTCTCGCAATAAAGTGGGCTGTAGAGACGCTCAAATACTACCTGTTGGGGAGAAAATTCCGGTTGGTCACAGATCATGCACCCCTTACCTGGATGTGTCAAAACAGGGAAAAGAATGCTAGAGTGACCAGGTGGTTCCTAAGCCTACAACCCTTTAAATTTTCTGTGGAACACAGGTCAGGGCACAAACATGGCAATGCTGACGGGTTGTCAAGGATGCACTCCCTAATATCCATGGTCGCTCATCCCTCGAGGTCTGAGCTGGGGGGGAGGATATGTGACAGAAACCAGGGGATGGTAATAAATTCCGTATATAGGGCTCCCAGGATACTAGACAGTTTCTATCCTGTTTGGCCTGGGAGTGCAGCCTTATAATACATACACTCCATCCCACAGTTTGGCAAGCGCTGGAACTGAGGGATGAGAGATCCAGACCAGAGTTTGTCTGCTGCCTGATTTCTGTCACCTGTCATGCTAATTAGGAATCAGGTATGAAAGACTGATTTCCTGTTTGCTCTGGTCTCCCCACAAGAGCCAGGAGGCTGGAAGGCTGCTGAACTACAGAGGGGAGAAGCCTCTTCCCCAAACAGGTTCAATCTTTCTGTTCATTTGTGTAAGACTGCAAAAGTACCGTGTTTTGATGTTGGAAGTGGAAAAGCCACTTCCAACCCTGAGTCAGGGATATCTAAGTTAAGTTATCACTCAGGTGAGCAGCTTTTGTTTTGATCTGTTTTCTGTTGTATGCACTGTGGCAGTCTCAGTGCCTGGGACTGAATAAACCAGGCATAGCCTGTTTAAAGGAACAGTACGTGACGCCTCATCATTTAACCTACCCTAAAAGACCGTGTTCTAAACAGTCCCGGACAAACGACGGAGCCCCGGAGTAAGCCGTTTGTCACAATATACACACACACACACACACACACACACACACACACACACACACACACACACACACACACACACACACACACACACACACACACACACACACACACACACACACACACACACACACACACACACACACACACATATATATATATATAAATATTACTTTTTCCGTCTGTATCTTGTTCCTCATTCTGTGAACAGAACAGTAGTTCATTGAGGAGAGGTTTTGTGTGCAGTATACGTAGCGCTTTACATATACATTTTGCAGGCACAGGTCCCTGCCTGTCTGGTGGAGCTAACAATCTACTGTTTGTTTTTGGTGCCTGAGGCACAGGGAGTTAAAGTGACTTGCTTTTTATGTACGTACTGTATTTGGTGGTTGTATTTGGGGGTTTATTGATCAAATTATTATGATGAACTGCCTTTTGAAATTACAGTACTGTACTCTACAGTATGTAATTTCTTTGTACTGAAGCACAACTAATCCTTCATCCCTCCCCCACGCCCACACAAACTATTTTAGCCAGACACCTCCAGAGAGTCATTCATTTTCTGAAGTTAGTCATTGTGTTTTTAATCCGTCCCTAGCCAAGCGTCAATTGCCTGACTGCGCCTGCGTTTACTCTAAGACTCTTTGAGATGGGAGCTAGCTGCTTACCGCGCATGACTCACCCAACCCCCCAAACCCTTTGAGGCTTTGTTTATGGTAACGATTTGGAAAATCCCCTCTCGAATTTGAAATGTAAATCTGATGTACACGGCATTGTGAGAATTGAGAGTAAAAAAAACATTAACTGATTCATGTTGTTTTTTCATTCATTCTTATACTGTCGGGGGGGGGAGGGTGTGTGATTGTTGTCAATGATTACGATTACCAGGAATGTGCATAAATATTTATTTTATTTCATCAGGGAAAAAAAAATACAAAGATAAAATAATCATGAATTATATATACTGCAGCCTTTATTAAATTCTTCTGGCAGATTGAAATCGGAGAAACATTTACAAAACATTTGTAAAACATGGAGATACATGAAAAATGGACATTTATGTGAATATTAATTATTAATATATACTGTAATGTACTGTATAATATATATATATATAGAAATATTATTTTTTCCGTCTGTATCTTGTTCCTCATTCTGTGAACAGTACAGTAGTTCATTGAGAGACGAGAGGTTTTGTGTACAGTATTCGTAGCGCTTTGCATATACATTTTGCAGGCACAGGTCCCTGCCTGTCCGGTGGAGCTAACAATCTACTGTTTGTTTTTGGTGCCTGAGGTACAGGGAGTTAAAGTGACTTGCTTTTTATGTACGTACTGTATTTGGTGGTTGTATTTGGGGGTTTATTGATCAAATTATTATGATGAACTGCCTTTTGAAATTACAGTACTGTACTCTACAGTATGTAATTTCTTTGAACTGCAGCACAACTAATCCTGCATCCCTCCCCCACGCACACACAAACTATTTTAGCCAGACACCTCCACAGAGTCATTCATTTTCTGAAGTTAGTCATTGTGTTTTTAATCCGTCCCTAGCCAAGCGTCAATCGCCTGACTGCACCTGCGTTTACTCTAAGCCTCTTTGAGATGGGAGCTAGCTGCTTACCGCGCATGACTCACCCAACCCCCCAAACCCTTTGAGGCTTTGTTTATGGTAACGATTTGGAAAATCCCCTCTCGAATTTGAAATGTAAATCTGATGTACACGGCATTGTGAGAATTGAGAGTAAAAAAAACATTAACTGATTCATGTTGTTTTTTCATTCATACTTATACTGTCGGGGGGGTGAGGGGGTGTGGTTGTTGTCAATGATTACGATTACCAGGAATGTGAATAAATATTTATTTTATTTCATCAGGGAAAAAAAAATACAAAGATAAAAATAATCATGAATTATACAAACTGCAGCCTTTATTAAATTCTTCTGGCAGATTGAAATCAGAGAAATATTTACAAAACATTTGTAAAACATGGAGATACATGAAAAATGGACATTTATATGAATATTAATTAATAATATATACTGTAATGTACTGTATAATATATATATATATATATATATATATATAGAACTATTAATTTTTCCATCTGTATCTTGTTCCTCATTCTGTGAACAGTACAGTAGTTCATTGAGAGAGGAGAGGTTTTGTGTACATCAATACAGCTGTTTATATACTGTACATTGTACTGTAGACAACAGATTAGACTGGACACAAAACCCCACCTCCCCCCAGGCCACCCTTTTTTCCTGAAACGACATGAAAACAAAAAAATAGTGCAGTTAGTACTGTAGGCAGTCACTGTGGTACTGTCAAACTAGTCTATACTGGAACTACTGTATACTGTGACTACTGTTAAATACTGTGTAATGTAACCTGATGGCTGGTGCTGCTCTCTCTGTAAAGAAAAAACTGTACTGTAACTACTGTATACTCTGACTATTGGGAAAGAAAAAATCTATGCCATACTTACCTATATCATACTGTACTTACAATACTACATCACAGTACTACTTTCCTGATGCTTGCCCATTACGCGCGATGACAATGGGCAATACAGTGGCAATATGGTCTATATATTAATTGCAGCGTTCCACGGTGAGTACATCGTTCCAAAAACTCATTATGCCTTTCAACAACTCGTCCTTTTTGGAGGGTTTCGCCACTTTCCGGAAATGGTCCTTCAGCTGATGCCAGACCATTTCGATCGGATTGAAGTCTGGCGATCTGTCATTGGAAAAAAAGGACAATTGGTTTAAGAGCTAAAAACAGTGGGGAACAAAAATGGGACACGGTCTACTGCACTTACTCCGCTGGCGTCTTCACCCAGTTGATGCCGCACTCAAGGATATGCGCTGTTGACGCGGTGTGCTTCGGATCGTTGTCCTGGTAGATGCGGTGATCATTGGGGAACTCGCGTGTGATGTATTGCACTATCTCGGGCACAATGTTGTCTTGGAAGAAAGCTTTATTCATGATTCCTATAACAAGAAAAGAAAAGTGCTCAAAAAACTGCACAATAGTACAGTACAGTGCATACAGTAAGGCAACACTAGTAAAGTACAGTGCATTAGGCAACATTATATTTGATACATTTTACCTTCAAAGATGACAATGCAACCCGGTCCACGCCTAGAGATGGCACCCCACACATGCAGCTTCACAGGGTGTTTTGGCCGCGGCTTCAAAATATGCGGCCTTTTTTGTGAAATGCAAAGCTTGCAAATCTCTCCAGCGACACAGTAGACTCATCAGTGAAGATGCAATCCTGGAAAGTCTCCCCACTGTCGATCCATGCCTGGGCCTGGACCACTCTTTTGATTTTGTTTGCGTCCCGTATCATGGGGTACGCTCTGTAATGACAAGGAATAAAAAAAATTAGCGGCACAGTACAGTACAGTTCAGTTTCCTACTTTTACCTCCTGTACTGTCCAGTACTAACCTCACACATCCTTATTTCCATCCAATGCTGCGTCTCATCATCTTTATGCTGCTCTCGGATACAGTCAGATTGTGCTTTTCCTGCAGAGTGTTTTTAACCCTTAATGCACTCTTATCATCATTCTCTTCACTTATTTTGTCGACCAGAAGAGTTGTCTCCCTACAATGTAAAGAAAATATATTGTTTTATTAATATGCAGCAATATAAAATGTATATAAATATAACTGTTGTAATATAAATATAAATATACAAAAAATATATACTGTTGTACTATAAATAAACAAAAAATATATACTGTTGTACTATAAATATAAATACTGTATACACAATATATATACTGTTGTAATATAAATATAAATAAACTAAAAATATATACTGTTGTACTATAAATATAAATATACAAAATATATACTGTTGTAATATAAATATAAATATACTAAAAATATACACTGTTGTAATATTATAATAAATATACAAAATACAGTATATACTGTATACTGCACAGTTGTAATATAAATATAAATATACAAACTATGTTGTAATATAAATCAACATAAATAACAACAATATTAGATACAGAACTGTACTGTAGATGTATGAACAGTACAGTACAGTTTTCTATATATTTTTTTTTGTTAAGTTTTATAAATATACTTACGCGTTAGTTACCTTTGGTGCACTTTTGCGGTCTCTGTTTTTTCCATATGCATGAAAGCACACGGTGGTTGCTGGCACATCGATGCCAGAAGTAGCTAACCAGCATTGGATATCAGCAATTTGGTGTCCGATCGTGTACATCTCCTTAATTTGCATGCTGAGATCCTTTGAAATCTTTTTAACAGGCATTGCTGTGAGTAGAAAGAAATACAAACACAAGAATGTATATTCGATGTTTAGTCGATGAGTATTCAATGTGCAGTCAATCCACAAAATGGATGGTGTATTTATACGGTAATGACTCACATTAGAGTACGCCCACTTTCAACACCTGTACCTGGTCGCCATGCATAAAAGGTTACACACTTTGCATAACCCACCACTCGCTGATCTTTATCTGAACTTGCCATTGTCCAGATACTGCATTGTGCCACCTGTTTCCATGGAGCAACCCCGATTCTATGGACGCAGGAACCCACTCGCCTCTGCCGTGCCTGTCAAGCTGAAAAAGCGAAAGGCGGTTGCCGTTTCCACGCCAAGGCCAAAGCCAAAGCGACAGGCTAAGGCCAATAAAGAAAACCTTCTGCTGACCCCAAAGGCTAAGGGTTTTCATAGACGTAAGCCTTATTATGTCAAGAAGATATACAGTGATGTACTCTCGACTCAAAACGATTGGCAGGCAACCCATCGAACCCGCAGACCACTTCCTAACAATACGCTTCGACGACTCTGCTGCCGCTGTCCCGGAAATCTTCAGCCCGTCTTCTCAGCCCCTCGTCCTTGACGCTGCCCTCCTGGAAACCCACAGGCCATCTTCTCCTGTTCTATTCAACGACGCTGCCGTCTCTGAAATCCACGGGTCACTTTCTCCTTTGCTCTTAGACGACTCTGCTTCTCACCCGGAAATCCAAAGGTCACTTTCTCCATCCCTCCTCGACGACGCTGCCGCTTCTCCTCTACCGGATATCCACAGGTCACCTCCTCCACCCTTCTTCGACGGCGTTGCTGCTTCTCTCCATGGAACCCCCATCTCATCCTCCGTTGCACCCATCCACCAAGATGTCCACACGCCATGCACAAGAAGCAGCTCGTTAGACCGTATGCTGAATGGGATAAGTGTGGATCTCCCCGGGAACTCTATCGTACTAGCAAAGATAGATTTGATTCTGGAGACCATGTTAAATGTGGAGCAACGGATGCTACATATGGATCAACGGATGCTAGATATGGATCAACGGATGGATCGATGGATGGAGGAGATAGAGGCTGACATAGCGGGTATACATCATTTGCTCGGTGTTAATGCCCCTGTTTCCCCGACGCCAGAGCAGGGGGGTGACATGGATGTGATGAATGGGAGCATCGACCCCCTTCCATCACCAAGCGCACCCCCTCCACCAGAAGATATAGTGTACATGTATGCCGTTGAGGAGGACATGACAACCCCATCAAGACCACGCTAGGAGACAACACGGCGACCAAGACCGGAGGAAAGCTTCCTCCTAGACAACCTACCATCGCCCGTCGCCTCAAGCACACCCGCTCGCAGAAGACCTACATTCGCTCGAATCCATACGGTGCCCGACATCACCCTGTGCGATCTGCCACCGATGCTCAGGGAGATGTATAGGGTGATGAGTGCAGGTGCACCCCACAAGTATGCCTTATTACTTTTTAAGCACCATGTTCCCTACTCGTTGTATTGCGACTGGGCCTTCAGAGTGAACTACGATGGAAATCGCGTAAAAAAGGCGCTTCCTGCCAATTTAAGAAAGTCCATTCTGGATGAAATGCGGCACTTTTATCCAATTACAGATCCTGCAATGAAAGGCGTTCGAAACTGCATTAATGGCATTTTGTGCCATGCAAGGAATCGGCCATGGATGGACAATGTGATGGACTTTATGGCTTAATCACGGGAAATATAAGACCATCCTGTTGTGCTGAATTGTGCTGTACATGTTTTGACCTGCTGAACTTAAATAAAGGAGATGTTTTGACCTGCTGTACTGTATTTAACTTACTGCTTTAACTTGCTGTACACACACACACAGGACCTGCACAATTCCAGCCCCTGAGGGCCGCAAACAGGCACGGTTTTCAAGGTTGTCCTGAAAACCGGGCCTGTCTGCTGCTCTCGAGGACTGTACTGGTGCAGGCCTGACTGACTGTTTTGCACACCATCCCACTGTACTGTATACTGTATGTTTCCTTAATAAAGGAGATGTTGCGTTTTGTATACTGTATTTTATGAATAAAGATTTTTTTTAATCACAGGTAAGACCATACTGTTGTGCTGAACTGTGTTGTTCATGATTTGACCTGCTGTACTTCAATAAAGGAGATGTTGTTGTGTGTTTTTTAACTTGTATTTATACAGAAATGTTTTAACTTGCTGAACACAAATACAGGACCTGCACAATTCCAGTCCCTGAGGGCCGCAAACAGGCACGGTTTTCAAGGTTGTCCTCTCGAGGACTGTACTGGTGCAGACTGTTTTGCACACCATCCCACTGTAAATGTTTTGACTTTAATAAAGGAGAGGTTGCGTTTTGTATATTTCATGAATAAAGAATTTGTTTTTATAACATGTGACTGTAAACCATACTGACTGACTGTAAATGTTTTTACTTTCTATACATAAATGTTTTCACTACTGTAGCAGTAAACCATACACCTTTATGTTTTGAATTGCTGTGCACTTAAAATGTTTCTACATTGTACAGTATTTGTAAATAAATGTTTTTGTACTTACTCCACCAATAAAAGAACATGTTGATTTGTTTTACATCGTTCCAGTGGCTCCTTTGCTACTGTAACAAAATACAGTGTTTCTAGAATGTACACTACTGTCCAGGCACACTGTACTGTATACTGTAGGCATGCTCAGTACAGGAGTATTAAAAAAAATAGAAGACACATACAGTACTGTACTGTATGTACTGGCACTGTATAGAAGTCACATACTGTACAGTATGTACAGTAATGTAATACATGTAGAATAAATGCATAGTTTTTATTTTTTCGGATTTATTACACAGTATACTGTTTATAAAAAAGTATTGTATACTGTACGGCCGCAAAACATCAAGCATACTGTTTCAGTTACAGTATTCTATCCTAATCAATAACAACGGCCACTAAACTGTAGACTCTGGTACGTGGGTTTTTAAATCCGATTCAGTAATGTGCAGGCATTGTTACACAAAGTGATATTATCCATCGAAATCCCTCCATTAGCCGCTTTCTTTTCTGAGGAAAAACAAAAAAGAAAAGTTTTACTGTAATGGTCTAAAGAAGTTCCCAGCCAGTCAAACCAATAATTTTCTCGGGGGGCGTCTCATGTTCACATGCGCATGCGCCTACCATCGATGTAATGACACGCATATGCGTTTCAAGAATGTTCCAATGCGCATGCGACTAGCGTTCCATCAATTGTTCAGTATCTGCAGTACAGTACTGTTGAAGCCGCTCAGCCAATGATATTGCTTACAGGAGAATCGCTTGACTTTTGAATCGCACCGATATTGATAATGTATTGTCAAAATAAAAAAAACACAGAAAATAATACGGCAACAATACTCAGCATAGAATTTCCCATTCAGCTGGTGCCGGCGCCGGTCCACTTCCAGTCCAGTGTTATTGATCATTCACGTCGATAGTTTGCAGCGGGACTAGTCCACCTGTAGTCAGCTGATGAGGCTGGAAATTGCTTAGGTACATGCAAGCTTGATCGAAACTGCACGCGAAATCCGACTCAGGCTCAGGGTTGTCACTGACGGTGGGACCGTTATCGGAAGCCGGTGCATTGCTTGGCAGCGACTGTCGTTTCTTAGTTGGTTTTAACACGACCCTTCGCCTTTTGCCGTCTGCATGATCATAGATAAACTGCAAAACCATCGGCCCCCGACCTATTTACAGGTCAAATAAATTTTTCCCGGGCTTATAGGGAAAAGTCCTGCCCATACAGTTTAAACACACATTTCAAACACTTTATTAAAACGTTAGGGGCTTGATGCAGTAAGCGCCGAAAAGGAACTCTCGGCAGGGGTTCAAACTCGGCATGTTTTTGGCGTGTTGCCCTCGCAGTATGCAGGAAGGCCCGAATCCCTGGCGAATACGTGCGAGAGCAACGCTTAAAAACATGGCAGGTTGCCGGTGGCGAGACAGTCAGCCTGCCGATAACCTGCCGATATGGCGATCCCTGCCGAGATCAGCCTGCTGCAGAGAGTGATCCGCCACTCTCTCTGCGCAAATATCGATTAAAAAAAAAATCTTTTTAATCACATTTTATTCATAGTGTAGATGTGCAGGGGTTTTCCGGAGCTGAACCGCATTGGTTCTAGATCCGGGGACCCCCTGCATCGCGAGATTCAGGCCCCTTTATGAGGTGCCAGTATCCATCTGCATTTAAATGTTCGGATCACGTGACCACGGGACGTAAACAAAGCAGAGGGATACCGTCACCCCATAAAGGGGTCTGTATCTCGGGAAGCAGGGTGTCCCCGGACATAATACCTAAGTGGTTCACCTCCGGAGACCCCCTGCACATCTACACTATGAGTAAAACACCCATATCAATAAACAATAATTCATTACCGTAGCGGCTATCCGCTATGGTAATGAAGCAGCATTAATGTATTTTTAATAATAGTGTATGGAAGCAGGGGGTCCCCTGAGCTGAACCGCATTGATTTCAGCCTCAGGGACCCCTGCTTCCCGAGTTACAGGCCCCGGTATGGGGCATCGTGTGCCATCTGTATAGCGTCCAAGACACGGCGTGCCCGCTATAAAGATGGCGGTGACACTGGCACCGATGCCCCAAACCAGGGCCTGTAACTCAGGAAGCAGGGGGTCCCTGAGCCAGAAATCAATGCGGTTCAGCTCAGGGGACCCCTTGCTCCCGCACAATATTATTAAAAATACATTCATGCTGCTTCATTACCATAGCGGCTATCCGCTAAGGCAATGAAGGGGTTAAGGCATAATAGCATGTTTATTGGGGACAATAAACATTGCAATAAACAACATACACCCCCTGTGCCACCAAAAACCACTTTACCCCCTAACATACACTACATATATGTTATTTTGGGGATGAAAAGAAATGATACTAGAGGCTAGCGGTGGCCCTCAGGTGTTCCACACAGGTGCCCGGGGGTCCTCTGTGACCCCAAAAAATTATTAAACAACACATAAATACTTATAAACAAATACACCCCCCTCCTAACACATACAGTATAGTAATGTACAAAATTACTATTATCCACAAATGGATTATAGTGTATTTGCCCATTTAAAATACATTCATCACAATAAATAAAATAAATACATATTGCACTCACCCTTGTCCGGCTGCCATGATGAAGGCCATCCTCATCTTCATCACCATCCATGTCCCCTTCAGTGCTGCAAAACATACACGAGAATAAATGAGCCAATGTAATGTCCCCTAACCCCTTAATCACCTTAGCGGTTATTTACCGCTACAGTCATTAACGGGTTAACCCAACCTCCCCCACCACTCACCAGGAGGCCTAAACACCCTCCCCCACTCCCCCCCACCCGTGAGGCCTAACCACCCTCACCCACTACACACTCGGGAGGCCTACCCACCCTGTCATGGGAACAATAACCCCTTCCCCCACCACACTACCCAAAATAATTATAACTATATTTAATAAACAATACATAACCCACCCCCTTTGCCCCTCCCATAAATACATGATGTATTCTTTTACATACAGGGTTAATACCCTATTCCCACGGGAGTCCCCGGTGGTCCTGGCAGGTGTCCACAGGCCCCACAGTGTCCCAGAGGGGGGTGCTCACAGGGTGTGGAGGCCTACGGGTATAACCACCAGGCGCCGTGGTCCTCCAGGTGGTTTACGCGGGTCACCGTGGGCTTAAAATGGGGTCCCCATGGGTGGGCCTGTGGGTGTCTGGGGGGCCCTGGGTCAGCCCCACAGGTGTCTGAGGGCCCTGGTGGTTCCCACAGGGGTCTGGGGGCCCTCGGATGGTCCCTACAGGTCCGCGGAGCACACACAGATGTGGGGACCCCAGTTCTTCCCCGCAGGTGG